>NC_136633.1:33087465-33329566 GCF_933228915.1 Telmatherina bonti
TTCTACATTAGTACATTCTACGTTATGACAATCTACATTAGTACATTCTACGTCACGACATTCTACATTAGTACATTCTACGCTATGACATTCTACGTTATGACATTCTATGTATTGACATTCTACATTAGTACATTCTATGTTAGGACATTGTACATTAGTACATTCTACATTAGTACATTTTGCGTTATGACATTCTACATTAGTACATTCTACATTAGTACATTCTAAGTTAGTACATTCTACGTTATGACATTTTACAAAAGTACATTTTACATTTGTAGATTTTACATTAGTACATTCTACGCTATGACATTTCCCCATTAGTACATTCTACGCTATGACATTCTACGTTATGACATTTTACATTAGTACATTCTACATTAGTACATTCTACGTTACGACATTCTACATTAGTACATTCTACATTATGACATTCTACGTTATGGCATTCTAAATTAGTGTATTCTACATTAGTACATTCTACAATAGTACATTCTACGTTATGACATTTTACAATAGTACATTCTACATTAGTACATTCTACATTAGTACATTCTACATTATGACATTCTACGTTATGACATTCTATGTATTGACATTCTACATTAGTACATTCTACGTTATGACATTCTACATTAGTACATTCTACGTCACGACATTCTACATTAGTACTTTCCACATTAGTACATTCTACGCTATGACATTTTACATTAGTACATTCTACGTTATGACATTCTACTTTATGACATTCTTCATTAGGACATTGCACATTTGTATATTCTACGTTAGTACATTCTACGTTATGACATTCTATATTAGTACATTCTACGCTATGACATTCTGCATTAGTACATTCTACGTTATGACATTCTACGTAATGACATTTTACATTAGTACATTCTACGTTATGACATTCTACGTAATGACATTTTACATTAGTACATTCTACATTATGAAATTCTACGTTATGACATTCTACGTTATGACATTGTACATTAGTACATTGTACATTTGTACATTCTACATTAGTACATTCTACATTAGTACATTTTACATTTGTACATTCTACATTAGTACATTTTACATTTGTACATTCTACATCATGACATTCTACATTAGTACATTCTACATTACGACATTCTACATAAGTACATTCTACATTAGTACATTTTACGTTATGACATTCTACATTAGTACATTCTACGTTAGTACATTCTACGTTATGACATTCTACATTAGTACATTCTTCATTAGTACATTCTATGTGATGACATTCTAAATTAGTATATTCTACATTAGTACATTCTACAATAGTACATTCTACGTTATGACATTCTACGTGATGACATTCTACGTTATGACATTTTACATTAGTACATTCTACATTAGTACATTCTACGTTACGACATTCTACATTAGTACATTCTACGTTATGACATTCTACGTTATGACATTCTATGTATTGACATTCTACATTAGTACATTCTACGTTATGACATTCTACATTAGTACATTCTACGTCACGACATTTTACATTAGTACATTCTACGCTATGACATTCTACGTTATGACATTCTACGTTATGACATTTTACATTAGTACATTCTACATTAGTACATTCTACGTTACGACATTCTACATTAGTACATTCTACATTACGACATTCTACATTAGTACATTCTACATTACGACATTCTACATTAGTACATTCTACATTACGACATTCTACATAAGTACATTCTACATTAGTACATTCTACATTATGACATTCTACGTTATGACATTCTATGTATTGACATTCTACATTAGTACATTCTATGTTAGGACATTGTACATTAGTACATTCTACATTAGTACATTTTGCGTTATTACATTCTACATTAGTACATTCGACATTAGTACATTCTACGTTAGTACATTCTACGTTAGTACATTCTACGTTATGACATTTTACAAAAGTACATTTTACATTTGTAGATTTTATATTGGTACATTCTACGCTATGACATTTCCCCATTAGTACATTCTACGCTATGACATTCTACGCTATGACATTCTACGTTATGACATTCTACGTTATGACATTTTCCATTAGTACATTCCACATTAGTACATTCTACGTTACGACATTCTACATTAGTACATTCTACGCTATGACATTCTACGTTATGACATTCTATGTATTGACATTCTACATTAGTACATTCTACGTCACGACATTCTACATTAGTACATTCTACGTCATGACATTTTACATTAGTACATTCTACGCTATGACATTCTACGTTATGACATTCTATGTATTGACATTCTACATTAGTACATTCTATGTTATGACATTCTACGTTATGACATTCTATGTATTGACATTCTACATTAGTACATTCTACGTTATGACATTCTATGTGTTGACATTCTACATTAGTACATTCTACGTCACGACATTCTACATTAGTACATTCTACGCTATGACATTCTACATTAGTACATTCTACATTAGTACATTCTACGTTACGACATTCTACGTTATGACATTCTACGTTATGACATTTTACATTAGTACATTCTACATTAGTACATTCTACGTTACGACATTCTACATTAGTACATTCTACGTTATGACATTCTACGTTATGACATTCTATGTATTGACATTCTACATTAGTACATTCTACGTTATGACATTCTACATTAGTACATTCTACGTCACGACATTCTACATTAGTACAGTCCACATTAGTACATTCTACGCTATGACATTTTACATTAGTACATTAGTACATTCTATGTTATGACATTCTAAATTAGTATATTCTACATTAGTGCATTCCACATTAGTACATTCAACGCTATGACATTTTACATTAGTACATTAGTACATTCTATGTTATGACATTCTAAATTAGTATATTCTACAATAGTACGTTGTACATTAGTACATTCTACATTATGACATTCTACGTTATGACATTCTATGTATTGACATTCTACATTAGTACATTCTATGTTAGGACATTGTACATTAGTACATTCTACATTAGTACATTCTACGTTAGTACATTCTACGTTAGTACATTCGACATTATGACATTTTACAAAAGTACATTTTACATTTGTAGATTTTACATTGGTACATTCTACGCTATGACATTTCCCCATTAGTACATTCTACGCTATGACATTCTATGTTATGACATTCTACGTTATGACATTTTACATTAGTACATTCCACATTAGTACATTCTACGTTACGACATTCTACATTAGTACATTCTACATTATGACATTCTACGTTATGACATTCTATGTATTGACATTCTACATTAGTACATTCTACGTCACGACATTCTACATTAGTACATTCCACATTAGTACATTCTACGCTATGACATTGTACATTAGTACATTAGTACATTCTATGTTATGACATTCTAAATTAGTATATTCTACATTAGTACATTCTACAATAGTACATTCTACGTTATGACATTCTACATTAGTACATTCTACGTCACGACATTCTACATTAGTACATTCCACATTAGTACATTATACGCTATGACATTTTACATTAGTACATTCTTCATTAGTACATTCTATGTGATGACATTCTAAATTAGTATATTCTACATTAGTACATTCTACAATAGTACATTCTACGTTATGACATTCTACGTGATGACATTCTACGTTATGACATTCTATGTATTGACATTCTACATTAGTACATTCTACGTTATGACATTCTACATTAGTACATTCTACGTCACGACATTCTACATTAGTACATTCCACATTAGTACATTCTACGTTATGACATTTTACATTAGTACATTCTACATTAGTACATTCTACGTTACGACATTCTACATTAGTACATTCTACGTTACGACATTCTACATTAGTACATTCTACGTTATGACATTCTACGTTATGACATTCTATGTATTGACATTCTACATTAGTACATTCTACGTTATGACATTCTACATTAGTACATTCTACGTCACGACATTCTACATTAGTACATTCCACATTAGTACATTCTACGCTATGACATTTTACATTAGTACATTAGTACATTCTATGTTATGACATTCTAAATTAGTATATTCTACATTAGTACATTCCACATTAGTACATTCAACGCTATGACAATTTACATTAGTACATTAGTACATTCTATGTTATGACATTCTAAATTAGTATATTCTACAATAGTACGTTCTACATTAGTACATTCTACATTATGACATTCTACGTTATGACATTCTATGTATTGACATTCTACATTAGTACATTCTATGTTAGGACATTGTACATTAGTACATTCTACATTAGTACATTTTGCGTTATGACATTCTACATTAGTACATTCGACATTAGTACATTCTACGTTAGTACATTCTACGTTATGACATTTTACAAAAGTACATTTTACATTTGTAGATTTTACATTGGTACATTCTACGCTATGACATTTCCCCATTAGTACATTCTACACTATGACATTCTATGCTATGACATTCTACGTTATGACATTCTACGTTATGACATTTTACATTAGTACATTCCACATTAGTACATTCTACGTTACGACATTCTACATTAGTACATTCTACATTATGACATTCTACGTTATGACATTCTATGTATTGACATTCTACATTAGTACATTCTACGTCACGACATTCTACATTAGTACATTCCACATTAGTACATTCTACGCTATGACATTGTACATTAGTACATTAGTACATTCTATATTATGACATTCTAAATTAGTATATTCTAAATTAGTACATTCTACAATAGTACATTCTACGTTATGACATTCTACATTAGTACATTCTACGTCACGACATTCTACATTAGTACATTCCACATTAGTACATTCTACGCTATGACATTTTACATTAGTACATTAGTACATTCTACGTTATGACATTCTACATTAGTACATTCTACATTAGTACATTCTATGTGATGACATTCTAAATTAGTATATTCTACATTAGTACATTCTACAATAGTACATTCTACGTTATGACATTCTACGTGATGACATTCTACGTGATGACATTCTACGTTATGACATTCTACGTTATGACATTCTATGTATTGACATTCTACATTAGTACATTCTACGTTATGACAATCTACATTAGTACATTCTACGTCACGACATTCTACATTAGTACATTCTACGCTATGACATTCTACGTTATGACATTCTATGTATTGACATTCTACATTAGTACATTCTATGTTAGGACATTGTACATTAGTACATTCTACATTAGTACATTTTGCGTTATGACATTCTACATTAGTACATTCTATGTTAGTACATTCTAAGTTAGTACATTCTACGTTATGACATTTTACAAAAGTACATTTTACATTTGTAGATTTTACATTAGTACATTCTACGCTATGACATTCTACGTTATGACAATCTACGTTATGACATTCTACGTTATGACATTCTACGTTATGACATTCAACATTAGTACATTCTACGTTACGACATTCTACATTAGTACATTCTACATTATGACATTCTACGTTATGACATTCTAAATTAGTATATTCTACATTAGTACATTCAACAATAGTACATTCTATGTTATGACATTTTACAATAGTACATTCTACATTAGTACATTCTACATTATGACATTCTATGTATTGACATTCTACATTAGTACATTCTACGTTATGACATTCTACATTAGTACATTCTACGTCACGACATTCTACATTAGTACATTCCACATTAGTACATTCTACGCTATGACATTTTACATTAGTACATTCTACGTTATGACATTCTACGTTATGACATTCTTCATTAGGACATTGCACATTTGTATATTCTACGTTAGTACATTCTACGTTATGACATTCTATATTAGTACATTCTACGCTATGACATTCTGCATTAGTACATTCTACGTTATGACATTCTACGTAATGACATTTTACATTAGTACATTCTACGTTATTACATTCTACGTAATGACATTTTACATTAGTACATTCTACGTTATGACATTCTACGTTATGACATTGTACATTAGTACATTGTACATTTGTACATTCTACATTAGTACATTCTACATTAGTACATTTTACATTTGTACATTATACATTAGTACATTCTACATTAGTACATTCTACATTACGACATTCTACATAAGTACATTCTACATTAGTACATTTTACGTTATGACATTCTACATTAGTACATTCTACAATAGTACATTCTACGTTATGACATTCTACGTGATGACATTCTACGTTATGACATTCTATGTATTGACATTCTACATTAGTACATTCTACGTTATGACATTCTACATTAGTACATTCTACGTCACGACATTTTACATTAGTACATTCTACGCTATGACATTCTACGTTATGACATTCTACGTTATGACATTTTACATTAGTACATTCTACATTAGTACATTCTACGTTACGACATTCTACATTAGTACATTCTACGTTATGACATTCTACGTTATGACATTCTATGTATTGACATTCTACATTAGTACATTCTACGTTATGACATTCTACATTAGTACATTCTACGTCACGACATTCTACATTAGTACATTCTACATTAGTACATTCTACGCTATGACATTCTACGTTATGACATTCTATGTATTGACATTCTACATTAGTACATTCTATGTTAGGACATTGTACATTAGTACATTCTACATTAGTACATTTTGCGTTATGACATTCTACATTAGTACATTCTATGTTAGTACATTCTAAGTTAGTACATTCTACGTTATGACATTTTACAAAAGTACATTTTACATTTGTAGATTTTACATTAGTACATTCTACGCTATGACATTCTACGTTATGACAATCTACGTTATGACATTCTACGTTATGACATTCTACGTTATGACATTCAACATTAGTACATTCAACATTAGTACATTCTACGTTACGACATTCTACATTAGTACATTCTACATTATGACATTCTACGTTATGACATTCTAAATTAGTATATTCTACATTAGTACATTCAACAATAGTACATTCTATGTTATGACATTTTACAATAGTACATTCTACATTAGTACATTCTACATTATGACATTCTATGTATTGACATTCTACATTAGTACATTCTACGTTATGACATTCTACATTAGTACATTCTACGTCACGACATTCTACATTAGTACATTCCACATTAGTACATTCTACGCTATGACATTTTACATTAGTACATTCTACGTTATGACATTCTACGTTATGACATTCTTCATTAGGACATTGCACATTTGTATATTCTACGTTAGTACATTCTACGTTATGACATTCTATATTAGTACATTCTACGCTATGACATTCTGCATTAGTACATTCTACGTTATGACATTCTACGTAATGACATTTTACATTAGTACATTCTACGTTATTACATTCTACGTAATGACATTTTACATTAGTACATTCTACGTTATGACATTCTACGTTATGACATTGTACATTAGTACATTGTACATTTGTACATTCTACATTAGTACATTCTACATTAGTACATTTTACATTTGTACATTATACATTAGTACATTTTACATTTGTGCATTCTACGTCATGACATTCTACATTAGTACATTCTACATTACGACATTCTACATAAGTACATTCTACATTAGTACATTTTACGTTATGACATTCTACATTAGTACATTCTACAATAGTACATTCTACGTTATGACATTCTACGTGATGACATTCTACGTTATGACATTCTATGTATTGACATTCTACATTAGTACATTCTACGTTATGACATTCTACATTAGTACATTCTACGTCACGACATTTTACATTAGTACATTCTACGCTATGACATTCTACGTTATGACATTCTACGTTATGACATTTTACATTAGTACATTCTACATTAGTACATTCTACGTTACGACATTCTACATTAGTACATTCTACGTTATGACATTCTACGTTATGACATTCTATGTATTGACATTCTACATTAGTACATTCTACGTTATGACATTCTACATTAGTACATTCTACGTCACGACATTCTACATTAGTACATTCCACATTAGTACATTCTACGCTATGACATTTTACATTAGTACATTAGTACATTCTATGTTATGACATTCTAAATTAGTATATTCTACATTAGTGCATTCCACATTAGTACATTCAACGCTATGACATTTTACATTAGTACATTAGTACATTCTATGTTATGACATTCTAAATTAGTATATTCTACAATAGTACGTTCTACATTAGTACATTCTACATTATGACATTCTACGTTATGACATTCTATGTATTGACATTCTACATTAGTACATTCTATGTTAGGACATTGTACATTAGTACATTCTACGTTAGTACATTCGACATTATGACATTTTACAAAAGTACATTTTACATTAGTACATTCTACGTTTCGACATTTTACATTAGTACATTCTACATTATGACATTCTACGTTATGACATTCTATGTATTGACATTCTACATTAGTACATTCTACGTCACGACATTCTACATTAGTACATTCCACATTAGTACATTCTACGCTATGACATTTCCCCATTAGTACATTCTACATTATGACATTCTACGTTATGACATTCTATGTATTGACATTCTACATTAGTACATTCTACGTCACGACATTCTACATTAGTACATTCCACATTAGTACATTCTACGCTATGACATTTCCCCATTAGTACATTCTACGCTATGACATTCTACGTTATGACATTCTACGTTATGACATTTTACATTAGTACATTCCACATTAGTACATTCTACGTTTCGACATTTTACATTAGTACATTCTACATTATGACATTCTACGTTATGACATTCTATGTATTGACATTCTACATTAGTACATTCTACGTCACGACATTCTACATTAGTACATTCCACATTAGTACATTCTACGCTATGACATTGTACATTAGTACATTAGTACATTCTGTTATGACATTCTAAATTACTATATTCTACATTAGTACATTCTACAATAGTACATTCTACGTTATGACATTCTACAAAAGTACATTTTACATTTGTAGATTTTACATTAGTACATTCTACGCTAAGACATTCTCCATTAGTACATTCTACGCTATGACATTCTACGTTATGACAATCTACATTAGTACATTCTACGTCACGACATTCTACATTAGTACATTCTACGCTATGACATTCTACGTTATGACATTCTATGTATTGACATTCTACATTAGTACATTCTATGTTAGGACATTGTACATTAGTACATTCTACATTAGTACATTTTGCGTTATGACATTCTACATTAGTACATTCTACGTTAGTACATTCTAAGTTAGTACATTCTACGTTATGACATTTTACAAAAGTACATTTTACATTTGTAGATTTTACATTAGTACATTCTACGCTATGACATTCTACGTTATGACATTCTACGTTATGACATTCTACGTTATGACATTCTACGTTATGACATTCAACATTAGTACATTTTACGTTATGACATTCTACATTAGTACATTCTACAATAGTACATTCTACGTTATGACATTCTACGTGATGACATTCTACGTTATGACATTCTATGTATTGACATTCTACATTAGTACATTCTACGTTATGACATTCTACATTAGTACATTCTACGTCACGACATTTTACATTAGTACATTCTACGCTATGACATTCTACGTTATGACATTCTACGTTATGACATTTTACATTAGTACATTCTACATTAGTACATTCTACGTTACGACATTCTACATTAGTACATTCTACGTTATGACATTCTACGTTATGACATTCTATGTATTGACATTCTACATTAGTACATTCTACGTTATGACATTCTACATTAGTACATTCTACGTCACGACATTCTACATTAGTACATTCCACATTAGTACATTCTACGCTATGACATTTTACATTAGTACATTAGTACATTCTATGTTATGACATTCTAAATTAGTATATTCTACATTAGTGCATTCCACATTAGTACATTCAACGCTATGACATTTTACATTAGTACATTAGTACATTCTATGTTATGACATTCTAAATTAGTATATTCTACAATAGTACGTTCTACATTAGTACATTCTACATTATGACATTCTACGTTATGACATTCTATGTATTGACATTGTACATTAGTACATTCTACGTTAGTACATTCGACATTATGACATTTTACAAAAGTACATTTTACATTTGTAGATTTTACATTGGTACATTCTACGCTATGACATTTCCCCATTAGTACATTCTACGCTATGACATTCTACGTTATGACATTCTACGTTATGACATTTTACATTAGTACATTCCACATTAGTACATTCTACGTTTCGACATTTTACATTAGTACATTCTACATTATGACATTCTACGTTATGACATTCTATGTATTGACATTCTACATTAGTACATTCTACGTCACGACATTCTACATTAGTACATTCCACATTAGTACATTCTACGCTATGACATTGTACATTAGTACATTAGTACATTCTATGTTATGACATTCTAAATTACTATATTCTACATTAGTACATTCTACAATAGTACATTCTACGTTATGACATTCTACAAAAGTACATTTTACATTTGTAGATTTTACATTAGTACATTCTACGCTAAGACATTCTCCATTAGTACATTCTACGCTATGACATTCTACGTTATGACAATCTACATTAGTACATTCTACGTCACGACATTCTACATTAGTACATTCTACGCTATGACATTCTACGTTATGACATTCTATGTATTGACATTCTACATTAGTACATTCTATGTTAGGACATTGTACATTAGTACATTCTACATTAGTACATTTTGCGTTATGACATTCTACATTAGTACATTCTACGTTAGTACATTCTAAGTTAGTACATTCTACGTTATGACATTTTACAAAAGTACATTTTACATTTGTAGATTTTACATTAGTACATTCTACGCTATGACATTCTACGTTATGACATTCTACGTTATGACATTCTACGTTATGACATTCTACGTTATGACATTCAACATTAGTACATTCTACGTTACGACATTCTACATTAGTACATTCTACATTATGACATTCTACGTTATGACATTCTAAATTAGTATATTCTACATTAGTACATTCTACAATAGTACATTCTACGTTATGACATTTTACAATAGTACATTCTACATTAGTACATTCTACATTATGACATTCTATGTATTGACATTCTACAATAGTACATTCTACGTTATGACATTCTACAAAAGTACATTTTACATTTGTAGATTTTACATTAGTACATTCTACGCTAAGACATACTCAATTAGTACATTCTACGCTATGACACTCTACGTTATGACACTCTACGTTATGACATTTTAAATTAATACATTCTACATTAGTACATTCTACGTTACGACATTCTACTTTAGTACATTCTACGTTATGACATTCTACGTTATGACATTCTTCATTAGTACATTCTACACTATGACATTCTGCATTAGTACATTCTACGTTATGACATTCTACGTAATGACATTCTACATTATGAAATTCTACGTTATGACATCCTACGTTATGACATTGTACATTAGTACATTGTACATTTGTACATTCTACATTAGTACATTCTACATTAGTACATTTTACATTTGTACATTCTACGTCATGACATTCTACATTAGTACATTCTACATTACGACATTCTACATAAGTACATTCTACATTAGTACATTTTACGTTATGACATTCTACATTAGTACATTCTACGTTAGTACATTCTACGTTATGACATTCTACATTAGTACATTCTACATTAGTACATTCTATGTGATGACATTCTAAATTAGTATATTCTACATTAGTACATTCTACAATAGTACATTCTACGTTATGACATTCTACGTGATGACATTCTACGTTATGACATTCTATGTATTGACATTCTACATTAGTACATTCTACGTTATGACAATCTACATTAGTACATTCTACGTCACGACATTCTACATTAGTACATTCTACGTTACGACATTCTACGTTACGACATTCTACATTAGTACATTCTACGTCACGACATTCTACGTTACGACATTCTACATTAGTACATTCTACGTTACGACATTCTACATTAGTACATTCCACATTAGTACATTCTACGCTATGACATTTTACATTAGTACATTCTACGTTATGACATTCTACGTTATGACATTCTTCATTAGGACATTGCACATTTGTATATTCTACGTTAGTACATTCTACGTTATGACATTCTACATTAGTACATTCTACGTTATGACATTCTACGTAATGACATTTTACATTAGTACATTCTACGTTATGACATTCTACGTAATGACATTTTACATTAGTACATTCTACATTATGAAATTCTACGTTATGACATTCTACGTTATGACATTGTACATTATGACATTGTACATTAGTACATTGTACATTAGTACATTCTACATTAGTACATTCTACGTTACGACATTCTACGTTACGACATTCTACATTAGTACATTCTACGTTACGACATTCTACATTAGTACATTCTACGTTATGACATTCTATTGACATTCTACATTAGTACATTCTACGCTATGACATTCTACGTTATGACATTCTATGTATTGACATTCTACATTAGTACATTCTATGTTAGGACATTGTACATTAGTACATTCTACATTAGTACATTTTGCGTTATGACATTCTACATTAGTACATTCTACGTTAGTACATTCTAAGTTAGTACATTCTACGTTATGACATTTTACAAAAGTACATTTTACATTTGTAGATTTTACATTAGTACATTCTACGCTATGACATTCTACGTTATGACATTCTACGTTATGACATTCTACGTTATGACATTCTACGTTATGACATTCAACATTAGTACATTCTACGTTACGACATTCTACATTAGTACATTCTACATTATGACATTCTACGTTATGACATTCTAAATTAGTATATTCTACATTAGTACATTCTACAATAGTACATTCTACGTTATGACATTTTACAATAGTACATTCTACATTAGTACATTCTACATTATGACATTCTATGTATTGACATTCTACAATAGTACATTCTACGTTATGACATTCTACAAAAGTACATTTTACATTTGTAGATTTTACATTAGTACATTCTACGCTAATACATACTCAATTAGTACATTCTACGCTATGACACTCTACGTTATGACACTCTACGTTATGACATTTTAAATTAATACATTCTACATTAGTACATTCTACGTTACGACATTCTACTTTAGTACATTCTACGTTATGACATTCTACGTTATGACATTCTTCATTAGTACATTCTACACTATGACATTCTGCATTAGTACATTCTACGTTATGACATTCTACGTAATGACATTCTACATTATGAAATTCTACGTTATGACATCCTACGTTATGACATTGTACATTAGTACATTGTACATTTGTACATTCTACATTAGTACATTCTACATTAGTACATTTTACATTTGTACATTCTACGTCATGACATTCTACATTAGTACATTCTACATTACGACATTCTACATAAGTACATTCTACATTAGTACATTTTACGTTATGACATTCTACATTAGTACATTCTACGTTAGTACATTCTACGTTATGACATTCTACATTAGTACATTCTACATTAGTACATTCTATGTGATGACATTCTAAATTAGTATATTCTACATTAGTACATTCTACAATAGTACATTCTACGTTATGACATTCTACGTGATGACATTCTACGTTATGACATTCTATGTATTGACATTCTACATTAGTACATTCTACGTTATGACAATCTACATTAGTACATTCTACGTCACGACATTCTACATTAGTACATTCTACGTTACGACATTCTACGTTACGACATTCTACATTAGTACATTCTACGTTACGACATTCTACGTTACGACATTCTACATTAGTACATTCTACGTTACGACATTCTACATTAGTACATTCTACGTTGTGACATTCTACGTTATGACATTCTATGTATTGACATTCTACATTAGTACATTCTACGTTATGACATTCTACATTAGTACATTCCACATTAGTACATTCTACGCTATGACATTTTACATTAGTACATTCTACGTTATGACATTCTACGTTATGACATTCTTCATTAGGACATTGCACATTTGTATATTCTACGTTAGTACATTCTACGTTATGACATTCTACATTAGTACATTCTACGTTATGACATTCTACGTAATGACATTTTACATTAGTACATTCTACGTTATGACATTCTACGTAATGACATTTTACATTAGTACATTCTACATTATGAAATTCTACGTTATGACATTCTACGTTATGACATTGTACATTATGACATTGTACATTAGTACATTGTACATTAGTACATTCTACATTAGTACATTCTACGTTACGACATTCTACGTTACGACATTCTACATTAGTACATTCTACGTTACGACATTCTACATTAGTACATTCTACGTTATGACATTCTACGTTATGACATTCTATTGACATTCTACATTAGTACATTCTACGTTATGACATTCTACATTAGTACATTCTACGTTATGACATTCTACGTTATGACATTCTTCATTAGGACATTGCACATTTGTATATTCTACGTTAGTACATTCTACGTTATGACATTCTACATTAGTACATTCTACGCTATGACATTCTGCATTAGTACATTCTACGTTATGACATTCTACGTAATGACATTTTACATTAGTACATTCTACGTTATGACATTCTACGTAATGACATTTTACATTAGTACATTCTACATTATGAAATTCTACGTTATGACATTCTACGTTATGACATTGTACATTAGTACATTGTACATTTGTACATTCTACATTAGTACATTCTACATTAGTACATTTTACATTTGTACATTCTACATTAATACATTTTACATTTGTACATTCTACGTCATGACATTCTGCATTAGTACATTCTACATTACGACATTCTACATAAGTACATTCTACATTAGTACATTTTACGTTATGACATTCTACATTAGTACATTCTACGTTAGTACATTCTACGTTAGTACATTCTACGTTATAACATTCTACATTAGTACATTCTACATTAGTACATTCTATGTGATGACATTCTAAATTAGTATATTCTACATTAGTACATTCTACAATAGTACATTCTACGTTATGACATTCTACGTGATGACATTCTACGTTATGACATTCTACGTTATGACATTCTATGTGTTGACATTCTACATTAGTACATTCTACGTTATGACATTCAACATTAGTACATTCTACGTCACGACATTTTACATTAGTACATTCTACGTTACGCCATTCTACTTTAGTACATTCTACGTTATGACATTCTACGTTATGACATTCTTCATTAGTACATTCTACACTATGACATTCTGCATTAGTACATTCTACGTTATGACATTCTACGTAATGACATTCTACATTATGAAATTCTACGTTATGACATCCTACGTTATGACATTGTACATTAGTACATTGTACATTTGTACATTCTACATTAGTACATTCTACATTAGTACATTTTACATTTGTACATTCTACGTCATGACATTCTACATTAGTACATTCTACATTAATACATTCTATGTGATGACATTCTAAATTAGTATATTCTACATTAGTACATTCTACAATAGTACATTCTACGTGATGACATTCTACGTTATGACATTCTTCGTTATGACATTCTATGTGTTGACATTCTACATTAGTACATTCTACGTTATGACATTCAACATTAGTACATTCTACGTCACGACATTTTACATTAGTACATTCTACGCTATGACATTCTACGTTATGACATTCTACGTTATGACATTTTACGTTATGACATTCTATGTATTGACATTCTACATTAGTACATTCTACGTTATGACATTCTACATTAGTACATTCTACGTCACGACATTCTACATTAGTACATTCCACATTAGTACATTCTACGCTATGACATTTTACATTAGTACATTAGTACATTCTATGTTATGACATTCTAAATTAGTATATTCTACATTAGTACATTCCACATTAGTACATTCAACGCTATGACAATTTACATTAGTACATTAGTACATTCTATGTTATGACATTCTAAATTAGTATATTCTACAATAGTACGTTCTACATTAGTACATTCTACATTATGACATTCTACGTTATGACATTCTATGTATTGACATTCTACATTAGTACATTCTATGTTAGGACATTGTACATTAGTACATTCTACATTAGTACATTTTGCGTTATGACATTCTACATTAGTACATTCGACATTAGTACATTCTACGTTAGTACATTCTACGTTATGACATTTTACAAAAGTACATTTTACATTTGTAGATTTTACATTGGTACATTCTACGCTATGACATTTCCCCATTAGTACATTCTACGCTATGACATTCTACGCTATGACATTCTACGTTATGACATTCTACGTTATGACATTTTACATTAGTACATTCTACATTAGTACATTCTACGTTACGACATTCTACATTAGTACATTCTACATTATGACATTCTACGTTATGACATTCTATGTATTGACATTCTACATTAGTACATTCTACGTCACGACATTCTACATTAGTACATTCCACATTAGTACATTCTACGCTATGACATTGTACATTAGTACATTAGTACATTCTATATTATGACATTCTAAATTAGTATATTCTACATTAGTACATTCTACAATAGTACATTCTACGTTATGACATTCTACATTAGTACATTCTACGTCACGACATTCTACATTAGTACATTCCACATTAGTACATTCTACGCTATGACATTTTACATTAGTACATTAGTACATTCTACGTTATGACATTCTACATTAGTACATTCTACATTAGTACATTCTATGTGATGACATTCTAAATTAGTATATTCTACATTAGTACATTCTACAATAGTACATTCTACGTTATGACATTCTACGTGATGACATTCTACGTTATGACATTCTACGTTATGACATTCTATGTATTGACATTCTACATTAGTACATTCTACGTTATGACATTCAACATTAGTACATTCTACGTCACGACATTCTACATTAGTACATTCTACGCTATGACATTCTACGTTATGACATTCTACGTTATGACATTTTACGTTATGACATTCTATGTATTGACATTCTACATTAGTACATTCTACGTTATGACATTCTACATTAGTACATTCTACGTCACGACATTCTACATTAGTACATTCCACATTAGTACATTCTACGCTATGACATTTTACATTAGTACATTAGTACATTCTATGTTATGACATTCTAAATTAGTATATTCTACATTAGTACATTCCACATTAGTACATTCAACGCTATGACAATTTACATTAGTACATTAGTACATTCTATGTTATGACATTCTAAATTAGTATATTCTACAATAGTACGTTCTACATTAGTACATTCTACATTATGACATTCTACGTTATGACATTCTATGTATTGACATTCTACATTAGTACATTCTATGTTAGGACATTGTACATTAGTACATTCTACATTAGTACATTTTGCGTTATGACATTCTACATTAGTACATTCGACATTAGTACATTCTACGTTAGTACATTCTACGTTATGACATTTTACAAAAGTACATTTTACATTTGTAGATTTTACATTGGTACATTCTACGCTATGACATTTCCCCATTAGTACATTCTACGCTATGACATTCTACGCTATGACATTCTACGTTATGACATTTTACATTAGTACATTCCACATTAGTACATTCTACGTTACGACATTCTACATTATGACATTCTACGTTATGACATTCTATGTATTGACATTCTACATTAGTACATTCTACGTCACGACATTCTACATTAGTACATTCCACATTAGTACATTCTACGCTATGACATTGTACATTAGTACATTAGTACATTCTATATTATGACATTCTAAATTAGTATATTCTACATTAGTACATTCTACAATAGTACATTCTACGTTATGACATTCTACATTAGTACATTCTACGTCACGACATTCTACATTAGTACATTCCACATTAGTACATTCTACGCTATGACATTTTACATTAGTACATTAGTACATTCTACGTTATGACATTCTACATTAGTACATTCTACATTAGTACATTCTATGTGATGACATTCTAAATTAGTATATTCTACATTAGTACATTCTACAATAGTACATTCTACATTATGACATTCTACGTGATGACATTCTACGTTAAGACATTCTACGTTATGACATTCTATGTATTGACATTCTACATTAGTACATTCTACGTTATGACAATCTACATTAGTACATTCTACGTCACGACATTCTACATTAGTACATTCTACGCTATGACATTCTACGTTATGACATTCTATGTATTGACATTCTACATTAGTACATTCTATGTTAGGACATTGTACATTAGTACATTCTACATTAGTACATTTTGCGTTATGACATTCTACATTAGTACATTCTACGTTAGTACATTCTAAGTTAGTACATTCTACGTTATGACATTTTACAAAAGTACATTTTACATTTGTAGATTTTACATTAGTACATTCTACGCTATGACATTCTACGTTATGACAATCTACGTTATGACATTCTACGTTATGACATTCAACATTAGTACATTCTACGTTACGACATTCTACATTAGTACATTCTACATTATGACATTCTACGTTATGACATTCTAAATTAGTATATTCTACATTAGTACAATCTACAATAGTACATTCTACGTTATGACATTTTACAATAGTACATTCTACATTAGTACATTCTACATTATGACATTCTATGTATTGACATTCTACATTAGTACATTCTACGTTATGACATTCTACATTAGTACATTCTACGTCACGACATTCTACATTAGTACATTCCACATTAGTACATTCTACGCTATGACATTTTACATTAGTACATTCTACGTTATGACATTCTACGTTATGACATTCTTCATTAGGACATTGCACATTTGTATATTCTACGTTAGTACATTCTACGTTATGACATTCTACGTAATGACATTTTACATTAGTACATTCTACGTTATGACATTCTACGTAATGACATTTTACATTAGTACATTCTACGTTATGACATTCTACGTTATGACATTGTACATTAGTACATTGTACATTTGTAAATTCTACATTAGTACATTCTACATTAGTACATTTTACATTTGTACATTATACATTAGTACATTTTACATTTGTGCATTCTACGTCATGACATTCTACATTAGTACATTCTACATTACGACATTCTACATAAGTACATTCTACATTAGTACATTTTACGTTATGACATTCTACATTAGTACATTCTACAATAGTACATTCTACGTTATGACATTCTACGTGATGACATTCTATGTATTGACATTCTACATTAGTACATTCTACGTTATGACATTCTACATTAGTACATTCTACGTCACGACATTTTACATTAGTACATTCTACGCTATGACATTCTACGTTATGACATTCTACGTTATGACATTTTACATTAGTACATTCTACATTAGTACATTCTACGTTACGACATTCTACATTAGTACATTCTACGTTATGACATTCTATGTATTGACATTCTACATTAGTACATTCTACGTTATGACATTCTACATTAGTACATTCTACGTCACGACATTCTACATTAGTACATTCCACATTAGTACATTCTACGCTATGACATTTTACATTAGTACATTAGTACATTCTATGTTATGACATTCTAAATTAGTATATTCTACATTAGTGCATTCCACATTAGTACATTCAACGCTATGACATTTTACATTAGTACATTAGTACATTCTATGTTATGACATTCTAAATTAGTATATTCTACAATAGTACGTTCTACATTAGTACATTCTACATTATGACATTCTACGTTATGACATTCTATGTATTGACATTCTACATTAGTACATTCTATGTTAGGACATTGTACATTAGTACATTCTACGTTAGTACATTCGACATTATGACATTTTACAAAAGTACATTTTACATTTGTAGATTTTACATTGGTACATTCTACGCTATAACATTTCCCCATTAGTACATTCTACGCTATGACATTCTACGTTATGACATTCTACGTTATGACATTTTACATTAGTACATTCCACATTAGTACATTCTACGTTTCGACATTCTACATTAGTACATTCTACATTATGACATTCTACGTTATGACATTCTATGTATTGACATTCTACATTAGTACATTCTACGTCACGACATTCTACATTAGTACATTCCACATTAGTACATTCTACGCTATGACATTGTACATTAGTACATTCAATGTTATGACATTCTAAATTACTATATTCTACATTAGTACATTCTACAATAGTACATTCTACGCTATGACATTCTACGTTTTGACATTCTATGTATTGACATTCTACATTAGTACATTCTATGTTAGGACATTGTACATTAGTACATTCTACATTAGTACATTTTGCGTTATGACATTCTACATTAGTACATTCTACGTTAGTACATTCTAAGTTAGTACATTCTACGTTATGACATTCTACGTTATGACATTCTACGTTATGACATTCTACGTTATGACATTCAACATTAGTACATTCTACGTTACGACATTCTACATTAGTACATTCTACATTATGACATTCTACGTTATGACATTCTAAATTAGTATATTCTACATTAGTACATTCTACAATAGTACATTCTACGTTATGACATTTTACAATAGTACATTCTACATTAGTACATTCTACATTATGACATTCTATGTATTGACATTCTACAATAGTACATTCTACATTATGACATTCTACAAAAGTACATTTTACATTTGTAGATTCTCCATTAGTACATTCTACGCTATGACATTCTACGTTATGACACTCTACGTTATGACATTTTAAATTAATACATTCTACAGTAGTACATTCTACGTTACGACATTCTACTTTAGTACATTCTACGTTATGACATTCTACGTTATGACATTCTTCATTAGTACATTCTACACTATGACATTCTGCATTAGTACATTCTACGTTATGACATTCTACGTAATGACATTCTACATTATGAAATTCTACGTTATGACATCCTACGTTATGACATTGTACATTAGTACATTGTACATTTGTACATTCTACATTAGTACATTCTACATTAGTACATTTTACATTTGTACATTCTACGTCATATTCTACATTAGTACATTCTACATTACGACATTCTACATAAGTACATTCTACATTAGTACATTTTACGTTATGACATTCTACATTAGTACATTCTACGTTAGTACATTCTACGTTATGACATTCTACATTAGTACATTCTACATTAGTACATTCTATGTGATGACATTCTAAATTAGTATATTCTACATTAGTACATTCTACAATAGTACATTCTACGTTATGACATTCTACGTGATGACATTCTACGTTATGACATTCTATGTATTGACATTCTACATTAGTACATTCTACGTTATGACAATCTACATTAGTACATTCTACGTCACGACATTCTACATTAGTACATTCTACGTTACGACATTCTACGTTACGACATTCTACATTAGTACATTCTACGTTACGACATTCTACGTTACGACATTCTACATTAGTACATTCTACGTTACGACATTCTACATTAGTACATTCTACGTTGTGACATTCTACGTTATGACATTCTATGTATTGACATTCTACATTAGTACATTCTACGTTATGACATTCTACATTAGTACATTCCACATTAGTACATTCTACGCTATGACATTTTACATTAGTACATTCTACGTTATGACATTCTACGTTATGACATTCTTCATTAGGACATTGCACATTTGTATATTCTACGTTAGTACATTCTACGTTATGACATTCTACATTAGTACATTCTACGTTATGACATTCTACGTAATGACATTTTACATTAGTACATTCTACTTTATGACATTCTACGTAATGAAATTTTACATTAGTACATTCTACATTATGAAATTCTACGTTATGACATTCTACGTTATGACATTGTACATTAGTACATTGTACATTAGTACATTCTACATTAGTACATTCTACGTTACGACATTCTACGTTACGACATTCTACATTAGTACATTCTACGTTACGACATTCTACATTAGTACATTCTACGTTATGACATTCTACGTTATGACATTCTATTGACATTCTACATTAGTACATTCTACGTTATGACATTCTACATTAGTACATTCCACATTAGTACATTCTACGCTATGACATTTTACATTAGTACATTCTACGTTATGACATTCTACGTTATGACATTCTTCATTAGGACATTGCACATTTGTATATTCTACGTTAGTACATTCTACGTTATGACATTCTACATTAGTACATTCTACGCTATGACATTCTGCATTAGTACATTCTACGTTATGACATTCTACGTAATGACATTTTACATTAGTACATTCTACGTTATGACATTCTACGTAATGACATTTTACATTAGTACATTCTACATTATGAAATTCTACGTTATGACATTCTACGTTATGACATTGTACATTAGTACATTGTACATTTGTACATTCTACATTAGTACATTCTACATTAGTACATTTTACATTTGTACATTCTACATTAGTACATTTCACATTTGTACATTCTACGTCATGACATTCTGCATTAGTACATTCTACATTACGACATTCTACATAAGTACATTCTACATTAGTACATTTTACGTTATGACATTCTACATTAGTACATTCTACGTTAGTACATTCTACGTTAGTACATTCTACGTTATGACATTCTAAATTAGTATATTCTACATTAGTACATTCTACAATAGTACATTCTACGTTATGACATTCTACGTGATGACATTCTACGTTATGACATTCTACGTTATGACATTCTATGTGTTGACATTCTACATTAGTACATTCTACGTTATGACATTCAACATTAGTACATTCTACGTCACGACATTTTACATTAGTACATTCTACGCTATGACATTCTACGTTATGACATTCTACGTTATGACATTTTACATTAGTACATTCTACATTAGTACATTCTACGTTACGACATTCTACATTAGTACATTGTACATTTGTACATTCTACATTAGTACATTCTACATTAGTACATTTTACATTTGTACATTCTACGTCATGACATTCTGCATTAGTACATTCTACATTACGACATTCTACATAAGTACATTCTACATTAGTACATTTTACGTTATGACATTCTACATTAGTACATTCTACGTTAGTACATTCTACGTTAGTACATTCTACGTTATGACATTTTACATTAGTACATTCTACATTAGTACATTCTATGTGATGACATTCTAAATTAGTATATTCTACATTAGTACATTCTACAATAGTACATTCTACGTTATGACATTCTACGTGATGACATTCTACGTTATGACATTCTATGTGTTGACATTCTACATTAGTACATTCTACGTTATGACATTCAACATTAGTACATTCTACGTCACGACATTTTACATTAGTACATTCTACGCTATGACATTCTACGTTATGACATTCTACGTTATGACATTTTACATTAGTACATTCTACATTAGTACATTCTACGTTACGACATTCTACATTAGTACATTCTACGTTATGACATTCTACGTTATGACATTCTATGTATTGACATTCTACATTAGTACATTCTACGTCACGACATTCTACATTAGTACATTCCACATTAGTACATTCTACGCTATGACATTGTACATTAGTACATTAGTACATTCTATGTTATGACATTCGAAATTAGTACATTCTACAATAGTACATTCTACGTTATGACATTCTACATTAGTACATTCTACGTCACGACATTCTACATTAGTACATTCTACATTAGTACATTCTATGTGATGACATTCTACGTGATGACATTCTACGTTATGACATTCTACGTTATGACATTCTATGTATTGACATTCTACATTAGTACATTCTATGTTAGGACATTGTACATTAGTACATTCTACATTAGTACATTTTGCGTTATGACATTCTACATTAGTACATTCTACATTAGTACATTCTAAGTTAGTACATTCTACGTTATGACATTTTACAAAAGTACATTTTACATTTGTAGATTTTACATTAGTACATTCTACGCTATGACATTTCCCCATTAGTACATTCTACGCTATGACATTCTACGTTATGACATTCTACGTTATGACATTTTACATTAGTACATTCTACATTAGTACATTCTACGTTACGACATTCTACATTAGTACATTCTACATTATGACATTCTACGTTATGGCATTCTAAATTAGTATATTCTACATTAGTACATTCTACAATAGTACATTCTACGTTATGACATTTCACAAAAGTACATTCTACATTAGTACATTCTACATTATGACATTCTACGTTATGACATTCTATGTATTGACATTCTACATTAGTACATTCTACGTTATGACATTCTACATTAGTACATTCTACGTTATGACATTCTACATTAGTACATTCTACGTCACGACATTCTACATTAGTACATTCCACATTAGTACATTCTACGCTATGACATTTTACATTAGTACATTCTACGTTATGACATTCTACGTTATGACATTCTTCATTAGGACATTGCACATTTGTATATTCTACGTTAGTACATTCTACGTTATGACATTCTATATTAGTACATTCTACGCTATGACATTCTGCATTAGTACATTCTACGTTATGACATTCTACGTAATGACATTTTACATTAGTACATTCTACGTTATGACATTCTACGTAATGACATTTTACATTAGTACATTCTACATTATGAAATTCTACGTTATGACATTCTACGTTATGACATTGTACATTAGTACATTGTACATTTGTACATTGTACATTAGTACATTCTACATTAGTACATTTTACATTTGTACATTCTACATTAGTACATTTTACATTTGTACATTCTACGTCATGACATTCTACATTAGTACATTTTACGTTATGACATTATACATTAGTACATTCTACATTAGTACATTCTACGTTAGTACATTCTACGTTATGACATTCTACATTAGTACATTCTTCATTAGTACATTCTATGTGATGACATTCTAAATTAGTATATTCTACATTAGTACATTCTACAATAGTACATTCTACGTTATGACATTCTACGTGATGACATTCTACGTTATGACATTCTATGTATTGACATTCTACATTAGTACATTCTACATTATGACATTCTACATTAGTACATTCTACGTCACGACATTCTACATTAGTACATTCCACATTAGTACATTCTACGCTATGACATTTTACATTAGTACATTAGTACATTCTATGTTATGACATTCGAAATTAGTATATTCTACATTAGTACATTCCACATTGGTACATTCAACGCTATGACATTTTACATTAGTACATTAGTGCATTCTATGTTATGACATTCTAAATTAGTATATTCTACAATAGTACGTTCTACATTAGTACATTCTACATTATGACATTCTACGTTATGACATTCTATGTATTGACATTCTACATTAGTACATTCTATGTTAGGACATTGTACATTAGTACATTCTACATTAGTACATTTTGCGTTATGACATTCTACATTAGTACATTCGACATTAGTACATTCTACGTTAGTACATTCTACGTTATGACATTTTACAAAAGTACATTTTACATTTGTAGATTTTACATTGGTACATTCTACGCTATGACATTTCCCCATTAGTACATTCTACGCTATGACATTCTACGCTATGACATTCTACGCTATGACATTCTACGTTATGACATTCTACGTTATGACATTTTACATTAGTACATTCCACATTAGTACATTCTACGTTACGACATTCTACATTAGTACATTCTACATTATGACATTCTACGTTATGACATTCTATGTATTGACATTCTACATTAGTACATTCTACGTCACGACATTCTACATTAGTACATTCCACATTAGTACATTCTACGCTATGACATTGTACATTAGTACATTAGTACATTCTATGTTATGACATTCTAAATTAGTATATTCTACATTAGTACATTCTACAATAGTACATTCTACGTTATGACATTAGTACATTAGTACATTCTACGTCACGACATTCTACATTAGTACATTCCACATTAGTACATTCTACGCTATGACATTTTACATTAGTACATTAGTACATTCTACGTTATGACATTCTACATTAGTACATTCTACATTAGTACATTCTATGTGATGACATTCTAAATTAGTATATTCTACATTAGTACATTCTACGCTATGACATTCTACGTTATGACATTCTACGTGATGACATTCTACGTTATGACATTCTATGTATTGACATTCTACATTAGTACATTCTACGTTATGACAATCTACATTAGTACATTCTACGTCACGACATTCTACATTAGTACATTCTACGCTATGACATTCTACGTTATGACATTCTATGTATTGTCATTCTACATTAGTACATTCTACGTTATGACATTCTACATTAGTACATTCTACGTTATGACATTCTACATTAGTACATTCTACGTCACGACATTCTACATTAGTACATTCCACATTAGTACATTCTACGCTATGACATTTTACATTAGTACATTCTACGTTATGACATTCTACGTTATGACATTCTTCATTAGGACATTGCACATTTGTATATTCTACGTTAGTACATTCTACGTTATGACATTCTATATTAGTACATTCTACGCTATGACATTCTGCATTAGTACATTCTACGTTATGACATTCTACGTAATGACATTTTACATTAGTACATTCTACGTTATGACATTCTACGTAATGACATTTTACATTAGTACATTCTACATTATGAAATTCTACGTTATGACATTCTACGTTATGACATTGTACATTAGTACATTGTACATTTGTACATTGTACATTAGTACATTCTACATTAGTACATTTTACATTTGTACATTCTACATTAGTACATTTTACATTTGTACATTCTACGTCATGACATTCTACATTAGTACATTTTACGTTATGACATTATACATTAGTACATTCTACATTAGTACATTCTACGTTAGTACATTCTACGTTATGACATTCTACATTAGTACATTCTTCATTAGTACATTCTATGTGATGACATTCTAAATTAGTATATTCTACATTAGTACATTCTACAATAGTACATTCTACGTTATGACATTCTACGTGATGACATTCTACGTTATGACATTCTATGTATTGACATTCTACATTAGTACATTCTACATTATGACATTCTACATTAGTACATTCTACGTCACGACATTCTACATTAGTACATTCCACATTAGTACATTCTACGCTATGACATTTTACATTAGTACATTAGTACATTCTATGTTATGACATTCGAAATTAGTATATTCTACATTAGTACATTCCACATTAGTACATTCAACGCTATGACATTTTACATTAGTACATTAGTACATTCTATGTTATGACATTCTAAATTAGTATATTCTACAATAGTACGTTCTACATTATGACATTCTACGTTATGACATTCTATGTATTGACATTCTACATTAGTACATTCTATGTTAGGACATTGTACATTAGTACATTCTACATTAGTACATTTTGCGTTATGACATTCTACATTAGTACATTCGACATTAGTACATTCTACGTTAGTACATTCTACGTTATGACATTTTACAAAAGTACATTTTACATTTGTAGATTTTACATTGGTACATTCTACGCTATGACATTTCCCCATTAGTACATTCTACGCTATGACATTCTACGCTATGACATTCTACGTTATGACATTTTACATTAGTACATTCCACATTAGTACATTCTACGTTACGACATTCTACATTAGTACATTCTACATTATGACATTCTACGTTATGACATTCTATGTATTGACATTCTACATTAGTACATTCTACGTCACGACATTCTACATTAGTACATTCCACATTAGTAAATTCTACGCTATGACATTGTACATTAGTACATTAGTACATTCTATGTTATGACATTCTAAATTAGTATATTCTACATTAGTACATTCTACAATAGTACATTCTACGTTATGACATTAGTACATTAGTACATTCTACGTCACGACATTCTACATTAGTACATTCCACATTAGTACATTCTACGCTATGACATTTTACATTAGTACATTAGTACATTCTACGTTATGACATTCTACATTAGTACATTCTACATTAGTACATTCTATGTGATGACATTCTAAATTAGTATATTCTACATTAGTACATTCTACAATAGTACATTCTACGTTATGACATTCTACGTGATGACATTCTACGTTATGACATTCTATGTATTGACATTCTACATTAGTACATTCTACGTTATGACAATCTACATTAGTACATTCTACGTCACGACATTCTACATTAGTACATTCTACGCTATGACATTCTACGTTATGACATCTATGTATTGACATTCACCATTAGTACATTCTACGCTATGACATTCTACGTTATGACATTCTATGTATTGACATTCTACATTAGTACATTCTATGTTATGACATTGTACATTAGTAGATTCTACATTAGTACATTTTGCGTTATGACATTCTACATTAGTACATTCTACATTAGTACATTCTAAGTTAGTACATTCTACGTTATGACATTTTACAAAAGTACATTTTACATTTGTAGATTTTACATTAGTACATTCTACGCTATGACATTTCCCCATTAGTACATTCTACGCTATGACATTCTACGTTATGACATTCTACGTTATGACATTCTACGTTATGACATTTTACATTAGTACATTCTACATTAGTACATTCTACGTTACGACATTCTACATTAGTACATTCTACATTATGACATTCTACGTTATGACATTCTAAATTAGTATATTCTACATTAGTACATTCTACAATAGTACATTCTACGTTATGACATTTAACAATAGTACATTCTACATTAGTACATTCTACATTATGACATTCTACGTTATGACATTCTATGTATTGACATTCTACATTAGTACATTCTACGTTATGACATTCTACATTAGTACATTCTACGTCACGACATTCTACATTAGTACATTCCACATTAGTACATTCTATGCTATGACATTTTACATTAGTACATTCTACATTATGAAATTCTACGTTATGACATTCTACGTTATGACATTGTACATTAGTACATTGTACATTTGTACATTCTACATTAGTACATTTGTACATTATACATTAGTACATTTTACGTTATGACATTCTACATTAGTACATTCTACGTTAGTACATTCTACGTCATGACATTCTACATTAGTACATTCTATATTACGACATTCTACATAAGTACATTCTACATTAGTACATTTTACGTTATGACATTCTACATTAGTACATTCTACATTAGTACATTCTTCATTAGTACATTCTACATTAGTACATTCTTCATTAGTACATTCTATGTGATGACATTCTAAATTACTATATTCTACATTAGTACATTCTACAATAGTACATTCTACGTTATGACATTCTACATTAGTACATTCTACATTAGTACATTCTACGTTACGACATTCTACATTAGTACATTCTACGTTATGACATTCTACGTTATGACATTCTATGTATTGACATTCTACATTAGTACATTCTACGTTATGACATTCTACATTAGTACATTCTACGTCACGACATTCTACATTAGTACATTCCACATTAGTACATTCTACGCTATGACATTTTACATTAGTACATTAGTACATTCTATGTTATGACATTCTAAATTAGTATATTCTACATTAGTGCATTCCACATTAGTACATTCAACGCTATGACATTTTACATTAGTACATTAGTACATTCTATGTTATGACATTCTAAATTAGTATATTCTACAATAGTACGTTCTACATTAGTACATTCTACATTATGACATTCTACGTTATGACATTCTATGTATTGACATTCTACATTAGTACATTCTGTTAGGACATTGTACATTAGTACATTCTACATTAGTACATTCTACGTTAGTACATTCGACGATATGACATTTTACAAAAGTACATTTTACATTTGTAGATTTTACATTGGTACATTCTACGCTATGACATTTCCCCATTAGTACATTCTACGCTATGACATTCTACGCTATGACATTCTACGTTATGACATTTTACATTAGTACATTCCACATTAGTACATTCTACGTTACGACATTCTACATTAGTACATTCTACATTATGACATTCTACGTTATGACATTCTATGTATTGACATTCTACATTAGTACATTCTACGTCACGACATTCTACATTAGTACATTCCACATTAGTACATTCTACGCTATGACATTGTACATTAGTACATTAGTACATTCTATGTTATGACATTCTAAATTACTATATTCTACATTAGTACATTCTACAATAGTACATTCTACGTTATGACATTCTACATTAGTACATTCTACAATAGTACATTCTACGTTATGACATTTTACAATAGTACATTCTACATTAGTACATTCTACATTATGACATTCTACGTTATGACATTGTATGTATTGACATTCTACATTAGTACATTCTATGTTAGGACATTTTACATTAGTACATTTTGCGTTATGACATTCTACATTGGTACATTCTACGTTAGTAAATTCTACGTTAGTACATTCTACGTTATGACATTCTACAAAAGTACATTTTACATTTGTAGATTTTACATTAGTACATTCTACGCTATGACATTCTCCATTAGTACATTCTACGCTATGACATTCTGTTATGACATTCTACGTTATGACATTTTAAATTAATACATTCTACATTAGTACATTCTACGTTACGACATTCTACTTTAGTACATTCTACGTTATGACATTCTACGTTATGACATTCTTCATTAGGACATTGCACATTTGTATATTCTACGTTAGTACATTCTACGTTATGACATTCTACATTAGTACATTCTACGCTATGACATTCTGCATTAGTACATTCTACGTTATGACATTTTACGTAATGACATTTTACATTAGTACATTCTACGTTATGACATTCTACGTAATGACATTTTACATTAGTACATTCTACATTATGAAATTCTACGTTATGACATCCTACGTTATGACATTGTACATTAGTACATTGTACATTTGTACATTCTACATTAGTGCATTCTACATTAGTACATTTTACATTTGTACATTCTACGTCATGACATTCTACATTAGTACATTCTACATTACGACATTCTACATAAGTACATTCTACATTAGTACATTCTACGTTAGTACATTCTACGTTATGACATTCTACATTAGTACGTTCTACATTAGTACATTCTATGTGATGACATTCTAAATTAGTATATTCTACATTAGTACATTCTACAATAGTACATTCTACCTTATGACATTCTACGTGATGACATTCTACGTTATGACATTCTATGTATTGACATTCTACATTAGTACATTCTACGTTATGACAATCTACATTAGTACATTCTACGTCACGACATTCTACATTAGTACATTCTACGCTATGACATTCTACGCTATGACATTCTACGTTATGACTTTTTACGTTATGACATTCTATGTATTGACATTCTACATTAGTACATTCTACGTTATGACATTCTACATTAGTACATTCCACATTAGTACATTCTACGCTATGACATTTTACATTAGTACATTCTACGTTATGACATTCTTCATTAGGACATTGCACATTTGTATATTCTACGTTAGTACATTCTACGTTATGACATTCTACATTAGTACATTCTACGCTATGACATTCTGCATTAGTACATTCTACGTTATGACATTCTACGTAATGACATTTTACATTAGTACATTCTACGTTATGACATTCTACGTAATGACATTTTACATTAGTACATTCTACATTATGAAATTCTACGTTATGACATTCTACGTTATGACATTGTACATTAGTACATTGTACATTTGTACATTGTACATTAGTACATTCTACATTAGTACATTTTACATTTGTACATTCTACATTAGTACATTTTACATTTGTACATTCTACGTCATGACATTCTACATTAGTACATTTTACGTTATGACATTATACATTAGTACATTCTACATTAGTACATTCTACGTTAGTACATTCTACGTTATGACATTCTACATTAGTACATTCTTCATTAGTACATTCTATGTGATGACATTCTAAATTAGTATATTCTACATTAGTACATTCTACAATAGTACATTCTACGTTATGACATTCTACGTGATGACATTCTACGTTATGACATTCTATGTATTGACATTCTACATTAGTACATTCTACATTATGACATTCTACATTAGTACATTCTACGTCACGACATTCTACATTAGTACATTCCACATTAGTACATTCTACGCTATGACATTTTACATTAGTACATTAGTACATTCTATGTTATGACATTCGAAATTAGTATATTCTACATTAGTACATTCCACATTAGTACATTCAACGCTATGACATTTTACATTAGTACATTAGTACATTCTATGTTATGACATTCTAAATTAGTATATTCTACAATAGTACGTTCTACATTAGTACATTCTACATTATGACATTCTACGTTATGACATTCTATGTATTGACATTCTACATTAGTACATTCTATGTTAGGACATTGTACATTAGTACATTCTACATTAGTACATTTTGCGTTATGACATTCTACATTAGTACATTCCACATTAGTACATTCTACGTTAGTACATTCTACGTTATGACATTTTACAAAAGTACATTTTACATTTGTAGATTTTACATTGGTACATTCTACGCTATGACATTTCCCCATTAGTACATTCTACGCTATGACATTCTACGCTATGACATTCTACGTTATGACATTTTACATTAGTACATTCCACATTAGTACATTCTACGTTACGACATTCTACATTAGTACATTCTACATTATGACATTCTACGTTATGACATTCTATGTATTGACATTCTACATTAGTACATTCTACGTCACGACATTCTACATTAGTACATTCCACATTAGTACATTCTACGCTATGACATTGTACATTAGTACATTAGTACATTCTATGTTATGACATTCTAAATTAGTATATTCTACATTAGTACATTCTACAATAGTACATTCTACGTTATGACATTAGTACATTAGTACATTCTACGTCACGACATTCTACATTAGTACATTCCACATTAGTACATTCTACGCTATGACATTTTACATTAGTACATTAGTACATTCTACGTTATGACATTCTACCTTAGTACATTCTACATTAGTACATTCTATGTGATGACATTCTAAATTAGTATATTCTACATTAGTACATTCTACAATAGTACATTCTACGTTATGACATTCTACGTGATGACATTCTACGTTATGACATTCTATGTATTGACATTCTACATTAGTACATTCTACGTTATGACAATCTACATTAGTACATTCTACGTCACGACATTCTACATTAGTACATTCTACGCTATGACATTCTACGTTATGACATTCTATGTATTGACATTCTACATTAGTACATTCTACGCTATGACATTCTACGTTATGACATTCTATGTATTGACATTCTACATTAGTACATTCTATGTTAGGACATTGTACATTAGTACATTCTACATTAGTACATTTTGCGTTATGACATTCTACATTAGTACATTCTACATTAGTACATTCTAAGTTAGTACATTCTACGTTATGACATTTTACATTTGTAGATTTTACATTAGTACATTCTACGCTATGACATTTCCCCATTAGTACATTCTACGCTATGACATTCTACGTTATGACATTCTACGTTATGACATTCTACGTTATGACATTTTACATTAGTACATTCTACATTAGTACATTCTACGTTACGACATTCTACATTAGTACATTCTACATTATGACATTCTACGTTATGACATTCTAAATTAGTATATTCTACATTAGTATCTTCTACAATAGTACATTCTACGTTATGACATTTTACAATAGTACATTCTACATTAGTACATTCTACATTATGACATTCTACGTTATGACATTGTATGTATTGACATTCTACATTAGTACATTCTATGTTAGGACATTTTACATTAGTACATTTTGCGTTATGACATTCTACATTGGTACATTCTACGTTAGTACATTCTACGTTAGTACATTCTACGTTATGACATTCTACAAAAGTACATTTTACATTTGTAGATTTTACATTAGTACATTCTACGCTATGACATTCTCCATTAGTACATTCTACGCTATGACATTCTACGTTATGACATTCTACGTTATGACATTTTAAATTAATACATTCTACATTAGTACATTCTACGTTACGACATTCTACTTTAGTACATTCTACGTTATGACATTCTACGTTATGACATTCTTCATTAGGACATTGCACATTTGTATATTCTACGTTAGTACATTCTACGTTATGACATTCTACATTAGTACATTCTACGCTATGACATTCTGCATTAGTACATTCTACGTTATGACATTTTACGTAATGACATTTTACATTAGTACATTCTACGTTATGACATTCTACGTAATGACATTTTACATTAGTACATTCTACATTATGAAATTCTACGTTATGACATCCTACGTTATGACATTGTACATTAGTACATTGTACATTTGTACATTCTACATTAGTGCATTCTACATTAGTACATTTTACATTTGTACATTCTACGTCATGACATTCTACATTAGTACATTCTACATTACGACATTCTACATAAGTACATTCTACATTAGTACATTCTACATTAGTACATTCTACGTTAGTACATTCTACGTTATGACATTCTACATTAGTACATTCTACATTAGTACATTCTATGTGATGACATTCTAAATTAGTATATTCTACATTAGTACATTCTACAATAGTACATTCTACCTTATGACATTCTACGTGATGACATTCTACGTTATGACATTCTATGTATTGACATTCTACATTAGTACATTCTACGTTATGACAATCTACATTAGTACATTCTACGTCACGACATTCTACATTAGTACATTCTACGCTATGACATTCTACGCTATGACATTCTACGTTATGACTTTTTACATTAGTACATTCTACATTAGTACATTCTACGTTACGACATTCTACATTAGTACATTCTACGTTACGACATTCTACATTAGTACATTCTACGTTATGACATTCTACGTTATGACATTCTATGTATTGACATTCTACATTAGTACATTCTACGTTATGACATTCTACATTAGTACATTCCACATTAGTACATTCTACGCTATGACATTTTACATTAGTACATTCTACGTTATGACATTCTTCATTAGGACATTGCACATTTGTATATTCTACGTTAGTACATTCTACGTTATGACATTCTACATTAGTACATTCTACGTTACGACATTCTACATTAGTACATTCTACATTATGACATTCTACGTTATGACATTCTAAATTAGTATATTCTACATTAGTACATTCTACAATAGTACATTCTACGTTATGACATTTTACAATAGTACATTCTACATTAGTACATTCTACATTATGACATTCTACGTTATGACATTGTATGTATTGACATTCTACATTAGTACATTCTATGTTAGGACATTTTACATTAGTACATTTTGCGTTATGACATTCTACATTGGTACATTCTACGTTAGTACATTCTACGTTAGTACATTCTACGTTATGACATTCTACAAAAGTACATTTTACATTTGTAGATTTTACATTAGTACATTCTACGCTATGACATTCTCCATTAGTACATTCTACGCTATGACATTCTACGTTATGACATTCTACGTTATGACATTTTAAATTAATACATTCTACATTAGTACATTCTACGTTACGACATTCTACTTTAGTACATTCTACGTTATGACATTCTACGTTATGACATTCTTCATTAGGACATTGCACATTTGTATATTCTACGTTAGTACATTCTACGTTATGACATTCTACATTAGTACATTCTACGCTATGACATTCTGCATTAGTACATTCTACGTTATGACATTTTACGTAATGACATTTTACATTAGTACATTCTACGTTATGACATTCTACGTAATGACATTTTACATTAGTACATTCTACATTATGAAATTCTACGTTATGACATCCTACGTTATGACATTGTACATTAGTACATTGTACATTTGTACATTCTACATTAGTGCATTCTACATTAGTACATTTTACATTTGTACATTCTACGTCATGACATTCTACATTAGTACATTCTACATTACGACATTCTACATAAGTACATTCTACATTAGTACATTCTACATTAGTACATTCTACGTTAGTACATTCTACGTTATGACATTCTACATTAGTACATTCTACATTAGTACATTCTATGTGATGACATTCTAAATTAGTATATTCTACATTAGTACATTCTACAATAGTACATTCTACCTTATGACATTCTACGTGATGACATTCTACGTTATGACATTCTATGTATTGACATTCTACATTAGTACATTCTACGTTATGACAATCTACATTAGTACATTCTACGTCACGACATTCTACATTAGTACATTCTACGCTATGACATTCTACGCTATGACATTCTACGTTATGACTTTTTACATTAGTACATTCTACATTAGTACATTCTACGTTACGACATTCTACATTAGTACATTCTACGTTACGACATTCTACATTAGTACATTCTACGTTATGACATTCTACGTTATGACATTCTATGTATTGACATTCTACATTAGTACATTCTACGTTATGACATTCTACATTAGTACATTCCACATTAGTACATTCTACGCTATGACATTTTACATTAGTACATTCTACGTTATGACATTCTTCATTAGGACATTGCACATTTGTATATTCTACGTTAGTACATTCTACGTTATGACATTCTACATTAGTACATTCTACGCTATGACATTCTGCATTAGTACATTCTACGTTATGACATTCTACGTAATGACATTTTACATTAGTACATTCTACGTTATGACATTCTACGTAATGACATTTTACATTAGTACATTCTACATTATAAAATTCTACATTAGTACATTCTACATTAGTACATTCTATGTTATGACATTCGACATTAGTATATTCTACATTAGTACATTCTACATTTGTACAGTCTACATTAGTACATTCTACAATAGTACATTCTACATTATGGCATTCTACATTAGTACATTCTACATTAGTACATTCTACGTTATGACATTCCACGTCATGACATTGTACATTAGTACATTCTACATTAGTACATTCTACGTTATGACATTGTACATTAGTGCATTCTACGTTATGACATTGTACATTAGTACATTCTACGTTATGACATTCTACATTATGGCATTCTACATTAGTACATTCTACATTAGTACATTCTACGTGATGACATTCTAAATTAGTAAATTCTACATTAGTACATTCTATGTTATGACATTCGACATTAGTACAGTCTACATTAGTACATTCTACAATAGTACATTCTACGTTATGGCATTCTACATTAGTACATTCTACATTAGTACATTCTAAGTTATGACATTGTACATTAGTCCGTTCTACATTAGTACATTCTACGTTATGACATTGTACATTAGTAAATTTTACATTAGTACATTGTACGTTATGACATTCTACGTTATGACATTCTACATTAGTACATTCTACGTTACGACATTTTACATTAGTACATTCTACGCTATGACATTCTAAATTAGTATTTTCTACATTAGTACATTCTACATTAGTACATTCTATGTTATGACATTCGACATTAGTATATTCTACATTAGTAAATTCTACATTTGTACAGTCTACATTAGTACATTCTACAATAGTACATTCTACATTATGGCATTCTACATTAGTACATTCTACATTAGTACATTCTAAGTTATGACATTGTACATTAGTCCGTTCTACATTAGTACATTCTACATTAGTAAATTCTACATTAGTACATTCTATGTTATGACATTCGACATTAGTATAGTCTACATTAGTACATTCTACAATAGTACATTCTACGTTATGGCATTCTACATTAGTACATTCTAAATTAGTACATTCTACATTAGTACATTCTACGTTATGACATTGTACATTAATACATTCTACATTAGTACACTATACATTAGTACATTCTATGTGATGACATTCTAAATTAGTATATTCTACATTAGTACATTCTACGTTATGACATTCTACATTAGTAAATTCTACATTAGTACATTCTATGTTATGACATTCCACGTCATGACATTGTACATTAGTACATTCTACATTAGTACATTCTACATTAGTACATTCTATGTTATGACATTCGACATTAGTATAGTCTACATTAGTACATTCTACAATAGTACATTCTACGTTATGGCATTCTACATTAGTACATTCTAAATTAGTACATTCTACATTAGTACATTCTACGTTATGACATTGTACATTAATACATTCTACATTAGTACATTATACATTAGTACATTCTATGTGATGACATTCTAAATTAGTATATTCTACATTAGTACATTCTACGTTATGACATTCTACATTAGTAAATTCTACATTAGTACATTCTATGTTATGACATTCGACATTAGTACAGTCTACATTAGTACATTCTACAATAGTACATTCTACGTTATGGCATTCTACATTAGTACATTCTACATTAGTACATTCTACAATAGTACATTCTACATTATGGCATTCTACATTAGTACATTCTACATTAGTACATTCTAAGTTATGACATTGTACATTAGTCCGTTCTACATTAGTACATTCTACGTTATGACATTCCACGTCATGACATTGTACATTAGTACATTCTACGTTATGACATTCTACATTAGTACATTCACCATTAGTACATTCTACGTTACGACATTTTACATTAGTACATTCTACGCTATGACATTCTAAATTAGTATATTCTACATTAGTACATTCTACATTAGTACATTCTATGTTATGACATTCGACATTAGTATATTCTACATTAGTACATTCTACATTTGTACAGTCTACATTAGTACATTCTACAATAGTACATTCTACATTATGGCATTCTACATTAGTACATTCTACATTAGTACATTCTAAGTTATGACATTCTACATTAGTCCGTTCTACATTAGTACATTCTACGTTATGCCATTCCACGTCATGACATTGTACATTAGTACATTCTACATTAGTACATTCTACGTTATGACATTCTACATTAGTACATTCATTAGTACATTCTACGTTACGACATTCTACATTAGTACAATCTACGCTATGACAATATACATTCGTACATTATACATTAGTACATTCTATGTGATGACATTCTAAATTAGTATATTCTACATTAGTACATTCTACGTTAGTACATTTCACATTAGTACATTCTACGTTACAACATTCTACATTAGTACATTCTACATTAGTACATTCTACGTTATGACATTCTACATTAGTAAATTCTAAATTAGTACATTCTATGTTATGACATTCGACATTAGTACAGTCTACATTAGTACATTCTACAATAGTACATTCTACGTTATGGCATTCTACATTAGTACATTCTAAATTAGTACATTCTACGTTATGACATTGTACATTAATACATTCTACATTAGTACATTCTACGTTATGACATTCTACGTTATGACATTCTACATTAGTACATTCTACGCTATGACATTCTACGTTATGACATTCTACGTTATGACATTCTACATTAGTACATTCTACGCTATGACATTCTACATTATTACATTCTACGTTATGACATTCTACGTAATGACCTTCTATGTAATGACATTCTACATTAGTACATTCTACAATAGTACATTCTACATTATGGCATTCTACATTAGTACATTCTAAGTTATGACATTGTACATTAGTCCGTTCTACATTAGTACATTCTACGTTATGACATTGTACATTAGTACATTGTACATTAGTACATTGTACGTTATGACATTCTACGTTATGACATTCTACGTTATGACATTCTACATTAGTACATTCTACGTTACGGCATTTTACATTAGTACATTCTACGCTATGACATTCTAAATTAGTATATTCTACATTAGCACATTCTACATTAGTACATTCTATGTTATGACATTCGACATTAGTATATTCTACATTAGTACATACTACATTTGTACAGTCTACATTAGTACATTCTACAATAGTACATTCTACATTATGGCATTCTACATTAGTACATTTTACATTAGTACATTCTAAGTTATGACATTCCACGTCATGACATTGTACATTAGTACATTCTACATTAGTACATTCTACGTTATGACATTGTACATTAGTACATTGTACTTTAGTACATTCTGTTATGACATTCTACATTATGACATTCTACGTTATGACATTCTACATTAGTACATTCTACGCTATGACATTCTACGTTATGACATTCTACGTTATGACATTCTACATTAGTACATTCTACGCTATGACATTCTACATTATTACATTCTACGTTATGACATTCTACGTAATGACATTCTACGTTATGACATTCTACATTAGTACATTCTATGTTGACATTCTACATTAGTACGTTCTACATTAGGACATTCTACGTTACAACATTCTACATAAGTACATTCTTTATTAGTACATTCTACGTTATTACATTCTACATTAGTACATTCTATGTTATGACATTCTACATTAGTACATTCTACGTCACGACATACTACATTAGTGCATTCCACATTAGTACATTCTACGCTATGACATTTTACATTAGTACATCAGTTCATTCTATGTTATGACATTCTAAATTAGTACATTCTACATTAGTACATTATACGTTTTGACATTCTACGTTATGACATTCTACATTAGTACATTCTATGTTATGACATTTTACATTAGTACATTCTACATTAGTACATTCTACATCACAACATTCTACATTAGTACATTCTACATCACAACATTCTACATCACAACATTCTACATTAGTACATTCTACATTAGTACTTTCTACGTTATGACATTCTACATTAGCACATTCTACATTAGTACATTCTACGTTATGACATTCTAATTTAATCCATTCTACGTTACGACATTCTACATTAGTACATTATACACTATGACATTCTACATTAGTACATTCTACGGTATTACATTCTAAATTAGTATATTCTCCAGCAGTACATTCTACATTAGTACATTCTATGTTGACATTCTACATTAGTACGTTCTATATTAGTACATTCTATGTTATGACATTCTACATTATGACATTCTACGTTATGACATTCTACATTAGTACATTCTACATTAGTACATTCTACGTTACGACATTCTACATTAGTACAATCTACGCTATGACAATATACATTAGTACATTATACATTAGTACATTCTATGTGATGACATTCTAAATTAGTATATTCTACATTAGTACATTCTACGTTGACATTCTACATTAGTAAATTCTACATTAGTACATTCTATGTTATGACATTCGACATTAGTACAGTCTACATTAGTACATTCTACAATAGTACATTCTACGTTATGGCATTCTACATTAGTACATTCTAAATTAGTACATTCTACGTTATGACATTGTACATTAATACATTCTACATTAGTACATTCTTCGGTATGACATTCTACGTTATGACATTCTACGTTATGACATTCTACATTAGTACATTCTACGCTATGACATTCTACGTTATGACATTCTACATTAGTACATTCTACGCTATGACATTCTACATTAGTACATTCTCCGCTATGACATTCTACATTAGTACATTCTACGTTATGACATTCTACATTAGTACATTCTACATTAGTACATTCTCGGCTATGACATTCTACATTAGTACATTCTACATTAGTACATTCTACGTTAGTACATTTCACATTAGTACATTCTACGTTATGATATTCTACATTAGTACATTCTACATTACGACATTCTACATTAGTACATTCTACATTAGTACATTCTACGTTATTACAGTCTACATTAAGACATTCTACGTTATGACATTCTACATTAGTATATTCTACATTAGTACATTCCACGTTACAACATTCTACATTAGTACATTCTCCGCTATGACATTCTACATTAGTACATTCTACGGTAGTATATTCTATGTTATGACATTCTAAATTAGTATATTCTACATTAGTACATTCTACATTAGTACATTCTACGTTATGACATTCTACATTAGTACATTTTACATTAGTACATTCTACGTCATGACATTCTACATTAGCACATTTTACATTTGTACATTCTACATTAGTAAATTCTACATTGACAGTCTACATTAGTACATTCTACATTAGTACATTCTACGTTACAACATTCTACATTAGTACATTCTACATTAGTACATTCTATGTTATGACATTCTACATTAGTACATTGTACATTAGTACATTCTATGTTATGACATTCTACATTAGTACATTCTACATTCATACAGTCTACATTAGTACATTCTACATTAGTACATTCTACATTAGTACATTCTACGTTATGACATTCTACATTAGTGCATTTTACATCAGTACATTCTACAATAGTAAATTCTACGTTATGACGTTATACATTAGTACATTCTACATTAGTACATTCTACATTAGTACATTTTACATCAGTACATTCTACATTAGTAAATTCTACGTTATGACAGTCTACATTAGTACATTCTACATTATGACATTCTACGTTATGACATTCTACGTTCTGACATTCTACATTAGTACATTTTACATTAGTACATTCTACGTTATGACATTCTACATTAGTGCATTTTACATCAGTACATTCTACAATAGTAAATTCTACGTTATGACGTTATACATTAGTACATACCGCGTTATGACATTCTACATTAGTACATTCTACATTATGACATTCTACATTAGTACGTTCTACGGTAGTATATTCTATGTTATGACATTCTAAATTAGTATATTCTACATTAGTACATTCTATGTTGACATTCTACATTAGTACGTTCTACATTAGGACATTCTACGTTACAACATTCTACATAAGTACATTCTTTATTAGTACATTCTACGTTATTACATTCTACATTAGTACATTCTACATTCATACAGTCTACATTAGTACATTCTACCTTAGTACATTCTACATTAGTACATTTTACATTAGTACATTCTACGTTATGACATTCTACATTAGTACATTTTACATCAGTACATTCTACATTAGTAAATTCTACGTTATGACAGTCTACATTAGTACATTCTACATTAGTACATTCTACGTTACAACATTCTACATTAGTACATTCTACATTAGTACATTCTCCGCTATGACATTCTACATTAGTACATTCTACATTATGAAATTCTACGTTAAGACATTCTATGTTATGACATTCTACATTAGTACATTCTACATTCATACAGTCTACATTAGTACATTCTACCTTAGTACATTCTACCTTAGTACATTCTACATTAGTACATTTTACGTTATGACATTCTACGTTATGACATTCTACATTAGTACATTTTACATCAGTACATTCTACATTGGTAAATTCTACGTTGTGAAATTCTACATTAGTACATTCTACATAACGACATTCTACATTACTACATTCTACATTAGTACATTCTACATTAGTACATTCTACTTTACAACCTTCTACATTAGTACATTCTACATTAGTACATTCTATGTTATGACATTCTACATTAGTACATTCTACATTAGTACATTCTACATTAGTACATTCTACATTAGTACATTCTACATTACGACATTCTACATTAGTACATTCTACGTTATTACAGTCTACATTAAGGCATTCTACGTTATGACATTCTACATTAGTATATTCTACATTAGTACATTCCACGTTACAACATTCTACATTAGTACATTCTCCGCTATGACATTCTACATTAGTACATTCTATGTTATGACATTCTACATTATTACATTCTACATTAGTACATTCTGTTATGACATTCTACATTCAAACAGTCTACATTAGTACATTCTACATTAGTACATTCTACGTTATGACATTCTACATTAGTACATTCTACATTAGTACATTCTATGTTATGACATTCTACATTATTACATTCTACATTAGTACATTCTGTTATGACATTCTACATTCAAACAGTCTACATTAGTACATTTTACATTAGTACATTCTACGTTATGACATTCTACATTAGCACATTTTACATTTGTACATTCTACATTAGTAAATTCTACATTAGTAAATTCTACATTATGACAGTCTACATTAGTACATTCTACATTAGTACATTCTACGTTACAAAATTCTACATTAGTACATTCTACATTAGTACATTCTATGTTATGACATTTTAAATTAGTATAGTCTACATTAGTACAGTCTACATTAGTACATTCAATGTTATGACATTCTACATTAGTACATTCTACATTAGTACATTCTCCGCTATGACATTCTACATTAGTACATTCTACAGTAGTATATTCTGTTATGACATTCTAAATTAGTATATTCTACATTAGTACATTCTACATTAGTACATTCTACATTAGTACATTCTATGTTATGACATTCTACATTAGTACATTTTACATCAGTACATTCTACATTAGTAAATTCTATGTTATGACAGTCTACATTAGTACATTCTCCGCTATGACATTCTAAATTAGTATATTCTACATTAGTATATTCTACATTAGTACATTCTATGTCATGACATTCTAAATTAGTTTATTCTACATTGGTACATTCTACTTTATGACATTCTACATTAGTACATTCTACATTAGTACATTCTATGTTATGACATTCTACATTTCGTACATTCTACATTAGTACATTCTACATTCATACAGTCTACATTAGTACATTCTACCTTAGTGCATTCTATATAAGTACATTTTACATTAGTACATTCTACGTTATGATATTCTACATTAGTACATTTTACATCAGTACATTCTACATTGGTAAATTCTACGTTATGACATTCTACATTGGTACATTCTACATTAGTACATTCTACGTTATGACATTCTACATTAGCACATTTTACATTTGTACATTCTACATTAGTAAATTCTACATTATGACAGTCTACATTAGTACATTCTACGTTACAACATTCTACATTAGTACATTCTACATTAGTACATTCTATGTTATGACATTCTACATTAGTACATTCTACATTAGTACATTCTATGTTATGACATTCTACATTAGTACATTCTACATTCATACAGTCTACATTACGACATTTTACATTAGTACATTCTACATTAGTGCATTCTACGTTATTACATTCTACGTTAAGACATTCTACATTATGACATTCTACATTAGTACATTCTACATTAGTACATTCTCGGCTATGACATTCTACATTAGTACATTCTACATTAGTACATTCTATGTCATGACATTCTAAATTAGTATATTCTACATTGGTACATTCTACTTTATGACATTCTACATTAGTACATTCTACATTAGTACATTCTATGTTATGACATTCTACATTTCGTACATTCTACATTAGTACATTCTACATTCATACAGTCTACATTAGTACATTCTACCTTAGTGCATTCTATATAAGTACATTTTACATTAGTACATTCTACGTTATGATATTCTACATTAGTACATTTTACATCAGTACATTCTACATTGGTAAATTCTACGTTATGACATTCTACATTAGTACATTCTACATTACAACATTCTACATTACTACATTCTACATTAGTACATTCTACGTTAGTACATTCTACATTAGTACATTTCACTTTAGTACATTCTACGTTATGACATTCTACATTAGTATATTCTACATTAGTACATTCTACGTTACAACATTCTACATTAGTACATTCTACATTAGTACATTCTCCGCTATGACATTCTACATTAGTACATTCTACGGTAGTATATTCTATATTATGACATTCTAAATTAGTATATTCTACATTAGTACATTCTACATTAGTACATTCTATGTTATGACATTCTACATTATTACATTCTACATTCAGTCTACATTAGTACATTTTACATTAGTACATTCTACGTTATGACATTCTACATTAGCACATTTTACATCAGTACATTCTACATTAGTAAATTCTACGTTATGACAGTCTACATTAGTACATTCTACATTAGTACATTCTACATTACAACATTCTACATTAGTACATTCTACATTAGTACATTCTACATTAGTACATTCTACATTAGTACATTCTATGTTATGACATTTTAAATTAGTATATTCTACATTAGTGCAGTCTACATTAGTACATTCAACGTTATGACATTCTACATTAGTACATTCTACATTAGTACATTCTATGTTATGACATTCTACATTAGTACATTCTACATTCATACAGTCTACATTAGTACATTCTACCTTAGTACATTCTACATTAGTACATTTTACATTAGTACATTCTACGTTATGACATTCTACATTAGTACATTTTACATCAGTACATTCTACATTAGTAAATTCTACTTTATGACAGTCTACATTAGTACATTCTACATTAGTACATTCTACGTTACAACATTCTACATTAGTACATTCTACATTAGTACATTCTCCGCAATGACATTCTACATTAGTACATTCTACGTTATGAAATTCTACATTAGTACATTCTATGTTATGACATTCTACATTTCGTACATTCTACATTAGGACATTCTATGTTATGACATTCTACATTAGTACATTCTACATTCATACAGTCTACATTAGTACATTCTACCTTAGTGCATTCTATATAAGTATATTCTACATTAGTACAGTCTACATTAGTACATTCAACGTTATGACATTCTACATTAGTACATTCTATGTTATGACAATCTACATTAGTACATTCTACATTCATACAGTCTACCTTAGTACATTCTACATTAGGACATTTTACATTAGTACATTCTACGTTATGACATTCTACATTAGTACATTTTACATCAGTACATTCTACATTAGTAAATTCTACGTTATGACAGTCTACATTAGTACATTCTACATTAGTACATTCTCCGCTATGACATTCTACATTAGTACATTCTACGTTATGAAATTCTACGTTATGACATTCTACGTTATGACATTTTACATTAGTACATTCTAAATTAGTACATTTTACATTTGTACATTCTACATTATGACATTCTACGTTATGACAGTCTACATTACTAGATTCTACATTAGTACATTCTACTTTACAACCTTCTACATTAGTACATTCTACGTTAGTACATTCTACATTAGTACATTCTACTTTACAACCTTCTACATTAGTACATTCTACATTACTACATTCTACGTTAGTACATTCTACATTAGTACATTTCACATTAGTACATTCTACGTTATGACGTTCTACATTAAGACATTCTACATTAGTACATTCTACATTAGTACATTCTACGTTATTACATTCTACATTAAGACATTCTACGTTACGACATTCTACATTAGTATATTCTACATTAGTACATTCTATGTTATGACATTCTACATTAGTACATTCTATGTTATGACATTCTACATTAGTACATTCTACATTCATACAGTCTACATTAGTACATTCTACATTACGACATTTTACATTAGTACATTCTACATTAGTGCATTCTACGTTATTACATTCTACGTTAAGACATTCTACATTATGACATTCTACATTAGTACATTCTACATTAGTACATTCTATGTCATGACATTCTAAATTAGTATATTCTACATTAGTACATTCTACGTTATGACATTCTACGTTATGACATTCTACATTAGTACATTCTATGTTATGACATTCTACATTTCGTACATTCTACATTAGTACATTCTACATTCATACAGTCTACATTAGTACATTCTACCTTAGTGCATTCTATATAAGTACATTTTACATTAGTACATTCTACGTTATGATATTCTATATTAGTACATTTTACATCAGTACATTCTACATTGGTAAATTCTACGTTATGACATTCTACATTAGTACATTCTACATTAATACATTCTACATTACTACATTCTACATTAGTACATTCTACGTTGGTACATTCTACATTAGTACATTTCACATTAGTACATTCTACGTTATGACATTCTACATTAGTACATTCTACATTAGTACATTCTCCGCTATGACATTCTACATTAGTACATTCTACGGTAGTATATTCTATGTTATGACATTCTAAATTAGTATATTCTACATTAGTACATTCTACATTAGTACATTCTACGTTATGACATTCTACATTAGTACATTCTACATTAGTACATTCTATGTTATGACATTCTACATTATTACATTCTACATTCAAACAGTTTACATTAGTACATTCTACGTTATGACATTCTACATTAGCACATTTTACATCAGTACATTCTACATTAGTAAATTCTACGTTATGACAGTCTACATTAGTACATTCCACATTAGTACATTCTACATTACAACATTCTACATTAGTACATTCTACATTAGTACATTCTATGTTATGACATTTTAAATTAGTATATTCTACATTAGTACAGTCTACATTAGTACATTCAACGTTATGACATTCTACATTAGTACATTCTACATTAGTACATTCTATGTTATGACATTCTACATTTGTACATTCTACATTCATACAGTCTACATTAGTACATTCTACATTAGTACATTTTACATCAGTACATTCTACATTAGTAAATTCTACGTTATGACAGTCTACATTGGTACATTCTACATTAGTACATTCTACGTTACAACATTCTACATTAGTACATTCTACATTAGTACATTCTCCGCAATGACATTCTACATTAGTACATTCTACGTTATGACATTCTACATTTCGTACATTCTACATTAGTACATTCTATGTTATGACATTCTACATTAGTACATTCTACATTCATACAGTCTACATTAGTACATTCTACCTTAGTGCATTCTATATAAGTATATTCTACATTAGTACAGTCTACATTAGTACATTCAACGTTATGACATTCTACATTAGTACATTCTACATTAGTACATTCTATGTTATGACATTCTACATTAGTACATTCTACATTCATACAGTCTACCTTAGTACAGTCTACATTAGTACATTCAACGTTATGACATTCTACATTAGTACATTCTACATTAGTACATTCTATGTTATGACAATCTACATTAGTACATTCTACATTCATACAGTCTACCTTAGTACATTCTACATTAGGACATTTTACATTAGTACATTCTACGTTATGACATTCTATATTAGTACATTTTACATCAGTACATTCTACATTAGTAAATTCTACGTTATGACAGTCTACATTAGTACATTCTACATTAGTACATTCTCCGCTATGACATTCTACATTAGTACATTCTACGTTATGAAATTCTACGTTATGACATTCTACGTTATGACATTTTACATTAGTACATTCTAAATTAGTACATTTTACATTTGTACATTCTACATTATGACATTCTACGTTATGACAGTCTACATTACTAGATTCTACATTAGTACATTCTACTTTACAACCTTCTACATTAGTACATTCTACATTACTACATTCTACGTTAGTACATTCTACATTAGTACATTTCACATTAGTACATTCTACATTAGTACATTCTACTTTACAACCTTCTACATTAGTACATTCTACATTACTACATTCTACGTTAGTACATTCTACATTAGTACATTTCACATTAGTACATTCTACGTTATGACGTTCTACATTAAGACATTCTACATTAGTACATTCTACATTAGTACATTCTACGTTATTACATTCTACATTAAGACATTCTACGTTATGACATTCTACATTAGTATATTCTACATTAGTACATTCTATGTTATGACATTCTACATTAGTACATTCTATGTTATGACATTCTACATTAGTACATTCTACATTCATACAGTCTACATTAGTAAATTCTACATTACGACATTTTACATTAGTACATTCTACATTAGTGCATTCTACGTTATTACATTCTACGTTAAGACATTCTACATTATGACATTCTACATTAGTACATTCTACATTAGTACATTCTCGGCTATGACATTCTACATTAGTACATTCTACATTAGTACATTCTATGTCACGACATTCTAAATTAGTATATTCTACATTAGTACATTCTACGTTATGACATTCTACGTTATGACATTCTACATTAGTACATTCTACATTAGTACATTCTATGTTATGACATTCTACATTTCGTACAGTCTACATTAGTACATTCTACATTCATACAGTCTACATTAGTACATTCTACCTTAGTGCATTCTATATAAGTACATTTTACATTAGTACATTCTACGTTATGATATTCTACATTAGTACATTTTACATCAGTACATTCTACATTGGTAAATTCTACGTTATGACATTCTACATTAGTACATTCTACATTAATACATTCTACATTACTACATTCTACATTAGTACATTCTACGTTGGTACATTCTACATTAGTACATTTCACATTAGTACATTCTACGTTTTGACATTCTACATTAGTACATTCTACATTAGTACATTCTCCGCTATGACATTCTACATTAGTACATTCTACGGTAGTATATTCTATGTTATCACATTCTAAATTAGTATATTCTACATTAGTACGTTCTACATTAGTACATTCTACGTTATGACATTCTACATTAGTACATTCTACATTAGTACATTCTATGTTATGACATTCTACATTATTACATTCTACATTCAAACAGTCTACATTAGTACATTTTACATTAGTACATTCTACATTATGACATTCTACATTAGCACATTTTACATCAGTACATTCTACATTAGTAAATTCTACGTTATGACAGTCTACATTAGTACATTCTACATTAGTACATTCTACATTACAACATTCTACATTAGTACATTCTACATTAGTACATTCTATGTTATGACATTTTAAATTAGTATATTCTACATTAGTACAGTCTACATTAGTACATTCAACGTTATGACATTCTACATTAGTACATTCTACATTAGTACATTCTATGTTATGACATTCTACATTTGTACATTCTACATTCATACAGTCTACATTAGTACATTCTACATTAGTACATTTTACATCAGTACATTCTACATTAGTAAATTCTACGTTATGACAGTCTACATTGGTACATTCTACATTAGTACATTCTACGTTACAACATTCTACATTAGTACATTCTACATTAGTACATTCTCCGCAATGACATTCTACATTAGTACATTCTACGTTATGACATTCTACATTTCGTACATTCTACATTAGTACATTCTATGTTATGACATTCTACATTAGTACATTCTACATTCATACAGTCTACATTAGTACATTCTACCTTAGTGCATTCTATATAAGTATATTCTACATTAGTACAGTCTACATTAGTACATTCAACGTTATGACATTCTACATTAGTACATTCTACATTAGTACATTCTATGTTATGACATTCTACATTAGTACATTCTACATTCATACAGTCTACCTTAGTACATTCTACATTAGTACATTTTACATTAGTACATTCTACGTTATGACATTCTACATTAGTACATTCTACATTAGTACATTCTACTTTACAACCTTCTACATTAGGACATTCTACATTACTACATTCTACGTTAGTACATTTTACATTTGTACATTCTACATTATGACATTCTACGTTATGACATTCTACATTACTACATTCTACATTAGTACATTCTACTTTACAACCTTCTACATTAGGACATTCTACATTACTACATTCTACGTTAGTACATTCTACATTAGTACATTTCACATTAGTACATTCTACATTAGTACATTCTACTTTACAACCTTCTACATTAGTACATTCTACATTACTACATTCTACGTTAGTACATTCTACATTAGTACATTTCACATTAGTACATTCTACGTTATGACATTCTACATTACGACATTCTACATTAGTACATTCTACATTAGTACATTCTACGTTATTACATTCTACATTAAGACATTCTACGTTATGACATTCTACATTAGTATATTCTACATTAGTACATTCCACGTTACAACATTCTACATTAGTACATTCTACATTAGTACATTCTCCGCTATGACATTCTACATTAGTACATTCTACGGTAGTAAATTCTATGTTATGACATTCTAAATTAGTATATTCTACATTAGTACATCTTACGTTATGACATTCTACATTAGTACATTCTACATTAGTACATTCTATGTTATGACATTCTACATTATTACATTCTACATTCAAACAGTCTACATTAGCACATTTTACATTAGCACATTCTACATTATGACATTCTACATTAGCACATTTTACATCAGTACATTCTACATTAGTAAATTCTACGTTATGACAGTCTACATTAGTACATTCTACATTAGTACATTCTACATTAGTACATTCTATGTTATGACATTTTAAATTAGTATATTCTACATTAGTACAGTCTACATTAGTACATTTAACGTTATGACATTCTACATTAGTACATTCTACATTCATACAGTCTACATTAGTACATTCTACCTTAGTACATTTTACATTAGTACATTCTACGTTATGACATTCTACATTAGTACATTTTACATCAGTACATTCTACATTAGTAAATTCTACGTTATGACAGTCTACATTAGTACATTCTACATTAGTACATTCTCCGCTATGACATTCTACATTAGTAAATTCTACGGTAGTATATTATGTTATGACATTCTAAATTAGTATATTCTACATTAGTACATTCTACATTAGTACATTCTACGTTATGACATTCTACATTAGTACATTCTACATTAGTACATTCTATGTTATGACATTCTACATTATTACATTCTACATTCAAACAGTCTACATTAGTACATTTTACATTAGTACATTCTACGTTATGACATTCTACATTAGCACATTTTACATCAGTACATTCTACATTAGTAAATTCTACGTTATGACAGTCTACATTAGTACATTCTACATTAGTACATTCTACATTACAACATTCTACATTAGTACATTCTACATTAGTACATTCTATGTTATGACATTTTAAATTAGTATATTCTACATTAGTGCATTCTATGTTATGACATTCTACATTAGTACATTCTACATTCATACAGTCTACATTAGTACATTCTACCTTAGTACATTCTACATTAGTACATTTTACATTAGTACATTCTACGTTATGACATTCTACATTAGTACATTTTACATCAGTACATTCTACATTAGTAAATTCTACGTTATGACAGTCTACATTAGTACATTCTACATTAGTACATTCTACGTTACAACATTCTACATTAGTACATTCTCCGCAATGACATTCTACATTAGTACATTCTACGTTATGAAATTCTACATTAGTACATTCTATGTTATGACATTCTACATTTCGTACATTCTACATTAGTACATTCTATGTTATGACATTCTACATTAGTACATTCTACATTCATACAGTCTACATTAGTACATTCTACCTTAGTGCATTCTATATAAGTATATTCTACATTAGTACAGTCTACATTAGCACATTCAACGTTATGACATTCTACATTAGTACATTCTACATTAGTACATTCTATGTTATGACAATCTACATTAGTACATTCTACATTCATACAGTCTACCTTAGTACATTCTACATTAGTACATTTTACATTAGTACATTCTACGTTATGACATTCGACATTAGTACATTTTACATCAGTACATTCTACATTAGTAAATTCTACGTTATGACAGTCTACATTAGTACATTCTACATTAGTACATTGTACATTAGTACATTCTACGTTACAACATTCTACATTAGTACATTCTATGTTATGACATTCTACATTAGTACATTCTACATTCATACAGTCTACATTAGTACATTCTACCTTAGTGCATTCTATATAAGTATATTCTACATTAGTACAGTCTACATTAGTACATTCAACGTTATGACATTCTACATTAGTACATTCTACATTAGTACATTCTATGTTATGACATTCTACATTAGTACATTCTACATTCATACAGTCTACCTTAGTACATTCTACATTAGTACATTTTACATTAGTACATTCTACGTTATGACATTCTACATTAGTACATTCTACATTAGTACATTCTACTTTACAACCTTCTACATTAGGACATTCTACATTACTACATTCTACGTTAGTACATTTTACATTTGTACATTCTACATTATGACATTCTACGTTATGACATTCTACATTACTACATTCTACATTAGTACATTCTACTTTACAACCTTCTACATTAGGACATTCTACATTACTACATTCTACGTTAGTACATTCTACATTAGTACATTTCACATTAGTACATTCTACATTAGTACATTCTACTTTACAACCTTCTACATTAGTACATTCTACATTACTACATTCTACGTTAGTACATTCTACATTAGTACATTTCACATTAGTACATTCTACGTTATGACATTCTACATTACGACATTCTACATTAGTACATTCTACATTAGTACATTCTACGTTATTACATTCTACATTAAGACATTCTACGTTATGACATTCTACATTAGTATATTCTACATTAGTACATTCCACGTTACAACATTCTACATTAGTACATTCTACATTAGTACATTCTCCGCTATGACATTCTACATTAGTACATTCTACGGTAGTAAATTCTATGTTATGACATTCTAAATTAGTATATTCTACATTAGTACATCTTACGTTATGACATTCTACATTAGTACATTCTACATTAGTACATTCTATGTTATGACATTCTACATTATTACATTCTACATTCAAACAGTCTACATTAGCACATTTTACATTAGCACATTCTACATTATGACATTCTACATTAGCACATTTTACATCAGTACATTCTACATTAGTAAATTCTACGTTATGACAGTCTACATTAGTACATTCTACATTAGTACATTCTACATTAGTACATTCTATGTTATGACATTTTAAATTAGTATATTCTACATTAGTACAGTCTACATTAGTACATTTAACGTTATGACATTCTACATTAGTACATTCTACATTCATACAGTCTACATTAGTACATTCTACCTTAGTACATTTTACATTAGTACATTCTACGTTATGACATTCTACATTAGTACATTTTACATCAGTACATTCTACATTAGTAAATTCTACGTTATGACAGTCTACATTAGTACATTCTACATTAGTACATTCTCCGCTATGACATTCTACATTAGTAAATTCTACGGTAGTATATTATGTTATGACATTCTAAATTAGTATATTCTACATTAGTACATTCTACATTAGTACATTCTACGTTATGACATTCTACATTAGTACATTCTATGTTATGACATTCTACATTATTACATTCTACATTCAAACAGTCTACATTAGTACATTTTACATTAGTACATTCTACGTTATGACATTCTACATTAGCACATTTTACATCAGTACATTCTACATTAGTAAATTCTACGTTATGACAGTCTACATTAGTACATTCTACATTAGTACATTCTACATTACAACATTCTACATTAGTACATTCTACATTAGTACATTCTATGTTATGACATTTTAAATTAGTATATTCTACATTAGTGCAGTCTACATTAGTACATTCAACGTTGACATTCTACATTAGTACATTCTATGTTATGACATTCTACATTAGTACATTCTACATTCATACAGTCTACATTAGTACATTCTACCTTAGTACATTCTACATTAGTACATTTTACATTAGTACATTCTACGTTATGACATTCTACATTAGTACATTTTACATCAGTACATTCTACATTAGTAAATTCTACGTTATGACAGTCTACATTAGTACATTCTACATTAGTACATTCTACGTTACAACATTCTACATTAGTACATTCTCCGCAATGACATTCTACATTAGTACATTCTACGTTATGAAATTCTACATTAGTACATTCTATGTTATGACATTCTACATTTCGTACATTCTACATTAGTACATTCTATGTTATGACATTCTACATTAGTACATTCTACATTCATACAGTCTACATTAGTACATTCTACCTTAGTGCATTCTATATAAGTATATTCTACATTAGTACAGTCTACATTAGCACATTCAACGTTATGACATTCTACATTAGTACATTCTACATTAGTACATTCTATGTTATGACAATCTACATTAGTACATTCTACATTCATACAGTCTACCTTAGTACATTCTACATTAGTACATTTCACATTAGTACATTCTACGTTATGACATTCTACATTACGACATTCTACATTAGTACATTCTACATTAGTACATTCTACGTTATTACATTCTACATTAAGACATTCTACGTTATGACATTCTACATTAGTATATTCTACATTAGTACATTCCACGTTACAACATTCTACATTAGTACATTCTACATTAGTACATTCTCCGCTATGACATTCTACATTAGTACATTCTACGGTAGTAAATTCTATGTTATGACATTCTAAATTAGTATATTCTACATTAGTACATCTTACGTTATGACATTCTACATTAGTACATTCTACATTAGTACATTCTATGTTATGACATTCTACATTATTACATTCTACATTCAAACAGTCTACATTAGCACATTTTACATTAGCACATTCTACATTATGACATTCTACATTAGCACATTTTACATCAGTACATTCTACATTAGTAAATTCTACGTTATGACAGTCTACATTAGTACATTCTACATTAGTACATTCTACATTAGTACATTCTATGTTATGACATTTTAAATTAGTATATTCTACATTAGTACAGTCTACATTAGTACATTTAACGTTATGACATTCTACATTAGTACATTCTACATTCATACAGTCTACATTAGTACATTCTACCTTAGTACATTTTACATTAGTACATTCTACGTTATGACATTCTACATTAGTACATTTTACATCAGTACATTCTACATTAGTAAATTCTACGTTATGACAGTCTACATTAGTACATTCTACATTAGTACATTCTCCGCTATGACATTCTACATTAGTAAATTCTACGGTAGTATATTATGTTATGACATTCTAAATTAGTATATTCTACATTAGTACATTCTACATTAGTACATTCTACGTTATGACATTCTACATTAGTACATTCTACATTAGTACATTCTATGTTATGACATTCTACATTATTACATTCTACATTCAAACAGTCTACATTAGTACATTTTACATTAGTACATTCTACGTTATGACATTCTACATCAGCACATTTTACATTAGTAAATTCTACGTTATGACAGTCTACATTAGTACATTCTACATTAGTACATTCTACATTACAACATTCTAAATTAGTACATTCTACATTAGTACATTCTATGTTATGACATTTTAAATTAGTATATTCTACATTAGTGCAGTCTACATTAGTACATTCAACGTTGACATTCTACATTAGTACATTCTATGTTATGACATTCTACATTAGTACATTCTACATTCATACAGTCTACATTAGTACATTCTACCTTAGTACATTCTACATTAGTACATTTTACATTAGTACATTCTACGTTATGACATTCTACATTAGTACATTTTACATCAGTACATTCTACATTAGTAAATTCTACGTTATGACAGTCTACATTAGTACATTCTACATTAGTACATTCTACGTTACAACATTCTACATTAGTACATTCTCCGCAATGACATTCTACATTAGTACATTCTACGTTATGAAATTCTACATTAGTACATTCTATGTTATGACATTCTACATTTCGTACATTCTACATTAGTACATTCTATGTTATGACATTCTACATTAGTACATTCTACATTCATACAGTCTACATTAGTACATTCTACCTTAGTGCATTCTATATAAGTATATTCTACATTAGTACAGTCTACATTAGCACATTCAACGTTATGACATTCTACATTAGTACATTCTACATTAGTACATTCTATGTTATGACAATCTACATTAGTACATTCTACATTCATACAGTCTACCTTAGTACATTCTACATTAGTACATTTTACATTAGTACATTCTACGTTATGACATTCGACATTAGTACATTTTACATCAGTACATTCTACATTAGTAAATTCTACGTTATGACAGTCTACATTAGTACATTCTACATTAGTACATTGTACATTAGTACATTCTACGTTACAACATTCTACATTAGTACATTCTACATTAGTACATTCTATGTTATGACATTCTACATTAGTACATTCTACATTCATACAGTCTACATTAGTACATTCTACCTTAGTGCATTCTATATAAGTATATTCTACATTAGTACAGTCTACATTAGTACATTCAACGTTATGACATTCTACATTAGTACATTCTACATTAGTACATTCTATGTTATGACATTCTACATTAGTACATTCTACATTCATACAGTCTACCTTAGTACATTCTACATTAGTACATTTTACATTAGTACATTCTACGTTATGACATTCTACATTAGTACATTCTACATTAGTACATTCTACTTTACAACCTTCTACATTAGGACATTCTACATTACTACATTCTACGTTAGTACATTTTACATTTGTACATTCTACATTATGACATTCTACGTTATGACATTCTACATTACTACATTCTACATTAGTACATTCTACTTTACAACCTTCTACATTAGGACATTCTACATTACTACATTCTACGTTAGTACATTCTACATTAGTACATTTCACATTAGTACATTCTACATTAGTACATTCTACTTTACAACCTTCTACATTAGTACATTCTACATTACTACATTCTACGTTAGTACATTCTACATTAGTACATTTCACATTAGTACATTCTACGTTATGACATTCTACATTACGACATTCTACATTAGTACATTCTACATTAGTACATTCTACGTTATTACATTCTACATTAAGACATTCTACGTTATGACATTCTACATTAGTATATTCTACATTAGTACATTCCACGTTACAACATTCTACATTAGTACATTCTACATTAGTACATTCTCCGCTATGACATTCTACATTAGTACATTCTACGGTAGTAAATTCTATGTTATGACATTCTAAATTAGTATATTCTACATTAGTACATCTTACGTTATGACATTCTACATTAGTACATTCTACATTAGTACATTCTATGTTATGACATTCTACATTATTACATTCTACATTCAAACAGTCTACATTAGCACATTTTACATTAGCACATTCTACATTATGACATTCTACATTAGCACATTTTACATCAGTATATTCTACATTAGTAAATTCTACGTTATGACAGTCTACATTAGTACATTCTACATTAGTACATTCTACATTAGTACATTCTATGTTATGACATTTTAAATTAGTATATTCTACATTAGTACAGTCTACATTAGTACATTTAACGTTATGACATTCTACATTAGTACATTCTACATTCATACAGTCTACATTAGTACATTCTACCTTAGTACATTTTACATTAGTACATTCTACGTTATGACATTCTACATTAGTACATTTTACATCAGTACATTCTACATTAGTAAATTCTACGTTATGACAGTCTACATTAGTACATTCTACATTAGTACATTCTACATTACAACAGTCTACATTAGTACATTCTACATTAGTACATTCTCCGCTATGACATTCTACATTAGTAAATTCTACGGTAGTATATTATGTTATGACATTCTAAATTAGTATATTCTACATTAGTACATTCTACATTAGTACATTCTACGTTATGACATTCTACATTAGTACATTCTATGTTATGACATTCTACATTATTACATTCTACATTCAAACAGTCTACATTAGTACATTTTACATTAGTACATTCTACGTTATGACATTCTACATTAGCACATTTTACATCAGTACATTCTACATTAGTAAATTCTACGTTATGACAGTCTACATTAGTACATTCTACATTAGTACATTCTACATTACAACATTCTACATTAGTACATTCTACATTAGTACATTCTATGTTATGACATTTTAAATTAGTATATTCTACATTAGTGCAGTCTACATTAGTACATTCAACGTTGACATTCTACATTAGTACATTCTATGTTATGACATTCTACATTAGTACATTCTACATTCATACAGTCTACATTAGTACATTTTACATTAGTACATTCTACGTTATGACATTCTACATTAGTACATTTTACATCAGTACATTCTACATTAGTAAATTCTACGTTATGACAGTCTACATTAGTACATTCTACATTAGTACATTCTACGTTACAACATTCTACATTAGTACATTCTCCGCAATGACATTCTACATTAGTACATTCTACGTTATGAAATTCTACATTAGTACATTCTATGTTATGACATTCTACATTTCGTACATTCTACATTAGTACATTCTATGTTATGACATTCTACATTAGTACATTCTACATTCATACAGTCTACATTAGTACATTCTACCTTAGTGCATTCTATATAAGTATATTCTACATTAGTACAGTCTACATTAGCACATTCAACGTTATGACATTCTACATTAGTACATTCTACATTAGTACATTCTATGTTATGACAATCTACATTAGTACATTCTACATTCATACAGTCTACCTTAGTACATTCTACATTAGTACATTTTACATTAGTACATTCTACGTTATGACATTCGACATTAGTACATTTTACATCAGTACATTCTACATTAGTAAATTCTACGTTATGACAGTCTACATTAGTACATTCTACATTAGTACATTGTACATTAGTACATTCTACGTTACAACATTCTACATTAGTACATTCTACATTAGTACATTCTCCGCTATGACATTCTACATTAGTAGATTCTACGTTATGAAATTCTACGTTATGACATTCTACGTTATGACATTTTACATTAGTACATTCTAAATTAGTACATTTTACATTTGTACATTCTACATTGACATTCTACGTTATGACATTCTACGTTCAGACATTCTACATTAGTACATTTTACATCAGTACATTCTACATTAGTAAATTCTACGTTATTACATTCTACGTTAAGACATTCTACGTTATGACATTCTACATTAATATATTCTACATTAGTACATTCTACATTAGTGCATTCTACGTTATTACATTCTACGTTAAGACATTCTACGTTATGACATTCTACATTAATATATTCTACATTAGTACATTCTACATTAGTAAATTCTACGTTATGACATTCTACATTAGTACATTCTACATTAGTACATTCTACATTAGTACATTTTACATTTGTACATTCTACATTATGACATTCTACGTTATGACATTCTACGTTCAGACATTCTACATTAGTACATTTTACATTAGTAAATTCTACGTTATGACATTCTACATTAGTACATTCTACATTAGTACATTCTACATTAGTACATTTTACATTAAGACATTCTATGTTATGACATTCTACATTAGTATATTCTACATTAGTACATTCTACGTTACAACATTCTACATTAGTACATTCTACATTAGTACATTCTCCGCTATGACATTCTACATTAGTACATTCTACGGTAGTATATTGTTATGACATTCTAAATTAGTATATTCTACATTAGTACATTCTACATTAGTACATTCTACGTTATGACATTCTACATTAGTACATTTTACATCAGTACATTCTACATTAGTAAATTCTACGTTATGACGTTATACATTAGTACATACCGCGTTATGACATTCTACATTAGTACATTCTACATTACGACATTCTACATTACTACATTCTACATTAGTGCATTCTACGTTATTACATTCTACGTTAAGACATTCTACGTTATGACATTCTACATTAATATATTCTACATTAGTACATTCTACATTAGTAAATTCTACGTTATGACATTCTACATTAGTACATTCTACATTAGTACATTTTACATTTGTACATTCTACATTATGACATTCTACGTTATGACATTCTACGTTCAGACATTCTACATTAGTAAATTCTACGTTATGACATTCTACATTAGTACATTCTACATTAGTACATTCTACATTAGTACATTTTACATTAAGACATTCTATGTTATGAAATTCTACATTAGTATATTCTACATTAGTACATTCTACGTTACAACATTCTACATTAGTACATTCTACATTAGTACATTCTCCGCTATGACATTCTACATTAGTACATTCTACGGTAGTATATTCTGTTATGACATTCTAAATTAGTATATTCTACATTAGTACATTCTACATTAGTACATTCTACGTTATGACATTCTACATTAGTACATTCTACATTAGTGCATTCTACGTTATGACATTCTACATTAGTAAATTCTACATTAATACATTCTACGTTACGTCATTCTACATTAGTACATTCTAAATTAGTACATTCTACATTAGTACATTCTACATTATGACATTCTACGTTATGACATTGTACATTAGTTATTCTACATTAGTGTATTCTACTTTAGTACATTTTGCATTAGTACATTCTACATTATGACATTCTACGTTATGACATTCTATATTAGTACATTCTACGCTATGACATTCTACGTTATGACATTTTACATTAGTACATTCTACATTAGTATATTCTCCGTTATGACATTGTACATTAGTACATTCTACTTTACAACATTCTACATTAGTACATTCTACATTAGTACATTCTCCGCTATGACATTCTACATTAGTACATTCTACATTAGTACATTCTACATTAGTACATTCTACATTAGTACATTTTATATTAGTACATTCTACGTTATGACATTCTACATTAGTACATTCTACATTAGTACATTCTACCTTACAACATTCTACATTAGTACATTCTCTGCTATGACATTCTAAATTAGTACATTCTATGTTATGACATTTTAAATTAGTAAATTCTACATTAGTACAGTCTACACTAGTACATTCAATGTTGACATTCTACATTAGTACATTCTACATTAGTACATTCTATGTTATGACATTCTACATTAGTACATTCTACATTCATACAGTCTACATTAGTACATTCTACAATAGTACATTCTACGTTATGGCATTCTACATTAGTACATTCTACATTAGTACATTCTACGTTAGTACATTTTATGTTATGACATTCTACGTTATGACATTCTACATTAGTACATTCTACATTAGTACATTCTATGTCATGACATTCTAAATTAGTATATTCTACATTAGTACATTCTACGTTATGACATTCTACATTAGTACATTCTACATTAGTACATTCTATGTTATGACATTCTACATTTCGTACATTCTACATTAGTACATTCTACATTCATACAGTCTACATTAGTACATTCTACATTAGTACATTCTATGTTATGACATTTTAAATTAGTATATTCTACATTCATACAGTCTACATTAGTATATTCTACCTTAGTACATTTTACATTAGTACAGTCTACATTAGTACATTCAACGTTATGACATTCTACATTAGTACATTCTACATTAGTACATTCTATGTTATGACATTCTACATTCGTACATTCTACATTCATACAGTCTACATTAGTACATTCTACCTTAGTACATTCTACATTAGTACATTTTACATTAGTACATTCTACGTTATGACATTCTACATTAGTACATTTTACATCAGTACATTCTACATTAGTAAATTCTACGTTATGACAGTCTACATTAGTACATTCTACATTAGTACATTCTACGTTACAACATTCTACATTAGTACATTCTACATTAGTACATTCTCCGCTATGACATTCTACATTGGTACATTCTACGTTATGAAATTCTACATTAGTACATTCTACATTAGTACATTCTATGTTATGACATTCTACATTTCGTACATTCTACATTAGTACATTCTATGTTATGACATTCTACATTAGTACATTCTACATTCATACAGTCTACATTGGTACATTCTACCTTAGTGCATTCTATATAAGTATATTCTACATTAGTACAGTCTACATTAGTACATTCAACGTTATGACATTCTACATTAGTACATTCTACATTAGTACATTCTATGTTATGACATTCTACATTAGTACATTCTACATTCATACAGTCTACCTTAGTACATTCTACATTAGTACATTTTACATTAGTACATTCTACGTTATGACATTCTACATTAGTACATTTTACATCAGTACATTCTACATTAGTAAATTCTACGTTATGACATTCTACATTAGTACATTGTACATTAGTACATTCTACGTTACAACATTCTACATTAGTACATTCTACATTAGTACATTCTCCGCTATGACATTCTACATTAGTAGATTCTACGTTATGAAATTCTACGTTATGACATTCTACGGTATGACATTTTACATTAGTACATTCTACATTAGTACATTCTACATTTGTACATTCTACATTATGACATTCTACGTTCAGACATTCTACATTAATACATTTTACATTAGTACATTCTACGTTATGACATTCTACATTAGTACATTTTACATCAGTACATTCTACATTAGTAAATTCTACGTTATGACGTTATACATTAGTACATACCGCGTTATGACATTCTACATTAGTACATTCTACATTACGACATTCTACATTAGTACATTCTACATTAGTACATTCTACATTAGTGCATTCTACGTTATTACATTCTACGTTAAGACATTCTACGTTATGACATTCTACATTAATATATTCTACATTAGTACATTCTACATTAGTAAATTCTACGTTATGACATTCTACATTAGTACATTCTACATTAGTACATTCTACATTAGTACATTTCACATTTGTACATTCTACATTATGACATTCTACGTTATGACATTCTACGTTCAGACATTCTACATTAGTACATTTTACATTAGTAAATTCTACGTTATGACATTCTACATTAGTACATTCTACATTAGTACATTTTACATTAAGACATTCTATGTTATGACATTCTACATTAGTATATTCTACATTAGTACATTCTACGTTACAACATTCTACATTAGTACATTCTACATTAGTACATTCTCCGCTATGACATTCTACATTAGTACATTCTACGGTAGTATATTCTATGTTATGACATTCTAAATTAGTATATTCTACATTAGTACATTCTACATTAGTACATTCTACGTTATGACATTCTACATTAGTACATTCTACATTAGTGCATTCTACGTTATGACATTCTACATTAGTAAATTCTACATTAATACATTCTACGTTACGTCATTCTACATTAGTACATTCTAAATTAGTACATTCTACATTAGTACATTCTACATTATGACATTCTACGTTATGACATTGTACATTAGTTATTCTACATTAGTGTATTCTACTTTAGTACATTTTGCATTAGTACATTCTACATTATGACATTCTACGTTATGACATTCTATATTAGTACATTCTACGTTATGACATTCTACGTTATGACATTTTACATTAGTACATTCTACATTAGTATATTCTCCGTTATGACATTCTACATTAGTACATTCTACTTTACAACATTCTACATTAGTACATTCTACATTAGTACATTCTCCGCTATGACATTCTACATTAGTACATTCTACATTAGTACATTCTACATTAGTACATTTTATATTAGTACATTCTACGTTATGACATTCTACATTAGTACATTCTACATTAGTACATTCTACATTAGTAAATTCTACGTTATGACAGTCTACATCAGTACATTCTACATTAGTACATTCTACGTTACAACATTCTACATTAGTACATTCTACATTAGTACATTCTCCGCTATGACATTCTACATTAGTACATTCTATGTTATGACATTTTAAATTAGTATATTCTACATTAGTACATTCTACAGTAGTACATTCTACAGTAGTATATTCTATGTTATGACATTCTAAATTAGTATATTCTACATTAGTACATTCTATATTAGTACATTCTACGTTATGACATTCTACATTAGTACATTCTACAGTAGTACATTCTGTTATGACATTCTACATTCATACAGTCTACATTAGTACATTTTACATTATGACATTCTGCATTAGTACATTTTACATCAGTACATTCTACATTAGTAAATTCTACGTTATGACAGTCCACATCAGTATATTCTACATTAGTACATTCTACGTTACAACATTCTACATTAGTACATTCTACATTAGTAAATTCTCCGCTATGACATTCTACATTAGTAGATTCTATGTTATGACATTTTAAATTAGTATATTCTACATTAGTACATTCTACATTAGTACATTCTACAGTAGTATATTCTATGTTATGACATTCTAAATTAGTATATTCTACATTAGTACATTCTATATTAGTACATTCTACATTAGTACATTCTACATTAGTACATTTTATATTAGTACATTCTACGTTATGACATTCTACATTAGTACATTTTACTTCAGTACATTCTACTTTAGTAAATTCTACGTTATGACAGTCTACATTAGTACATTCTACATTAGTACATTCTACCTTACAACATTCTACATTAGTACATTCTCTGCTATGACATTCTAAATTAGTACATTCTATGTTATGACATTTTAAATTAGTATATTCTACATTAGTACAGTCTACATTAGTACATTCAATGTTGACATTCTACATTAGTACATTCTACATTAGTACATTCTATGTTATGACATTCTACATTAGTACATTCTACATTCATACAGTCTCCATTAGTACATTCTGCAATAGTACATTCTACGTTATGGCATTCTACATTAGTACATTCTACGTTAGTACATTTTACGTTATGACATTCTACGTTATGACATTCTACGTTATGACATTCTACATTAGTACATTCTACGCTATGACATTCTACATTAGTACATTCTACGTTATGACATTCTACGTAATGACATTCTACATTAGTACATTCTCCGCTAAGACATTTTACATTAGTACATTCTACATTAGTACATTCTATGTTATGACATTTTAAATTAGTATATTCTACATTAGTACATTCTACATTAGTACATTCCACGTTATGACATTCTACATTAGTACATTCCACGTTATGACATTCTATATTAGTACATTCTCCGCTATGACATTCTACATTAGTACATTCTATGTTATGACATTTTAAATTAGTATATTCTACATTAGTACATTCTACATTAGTACATTCTACATTAGTACATTCTACAGTAGTATATTCTACGTTATGACATTCTACATTAGTACATTCTACCTTACAACATTCTACATTAGTACATTCTCTGCTATGACATTCTAAATTAGTACATTCTATGTTATGACATTTTAAATTAGTATATTCTACATTAGTACAGTCTACATTAGTACATTCTAAATTAGTACATTCTACATTAGTACATTCTACATTATGACATTCTACGTTATGACATTGTACATTAGTTATTCTACATTAGTGTATTCTACTTTAGTACATTTTGCATTAGTACATTCTACATTATGACATTCTACGTTATGACATTCTATATTAGTACATTCTACGCTATGACATTCTACGTTATGACATTTTACATTAGTACATTCTACATTAGTATATTCTCCGTTATGACATTCTACATTAGTACATTCTACTTTACAACATTCTACATTAGTACATTCTACATTAGTACATTCTCCGCTATGACATTCTACATTAGTACATTCTACATTAGTACATTCTACATTAGTACATTCTACATTAGTACATTCTACATTAGTACATTTTATATTAGTACATTCTACGTTATGACATTCTACATTAGTACATTCTACATTAGTACATTCTACCTTACAACATTCTACATTAGTACATTCTCTGCTATGACATTCTAAATTAGTACATTCTATGTTATGACATTTTAAATTAGTATATTCTACATTAGTACAGTCTACACTAGTACATTCAATGTTGACATTCTACATTAGTACATTCTACATTAGTACATTCTATGTTATGACATTCTACATTAGTACATTCTACATTCATACAGTCTACATTAGTACATTCTACAATAGTACATTCTACGTTATGGCATTCTACATTAGTACATTCTACATTAGTACATTCTACGTTAGTACATTTTACGTTATGACATTCTACGTTATGACATTCTACATCAGTACATTCTACATTAGTACATTCTCGGCTATGACATTCTACATTAGTACATTCTACATTAGTACATTCTATGTCATGACATTCTAAATTAGTATATTCTACATTAGTACATTCTACGTTATGACATTCTACATTAGTACATTCTACATTAGTACATTCTATGTTATGACATTCTACATTAGTACATTCTATGTTATGACATTCTACATTAGTACATTCTACATTCATACAGTCTACATTGGTACATTCTACCTTAGTGCATTCTATATAAGTATATTCTACATTAGTACAGTCTACATTAGTACATTCAACGTTATGACATTCTACATTAGTACATTCTACATTAGTACATTCTATGTTATGACATTCTACATTAGTACATTCTACATTCATGCAGTCTACCTTAGTACATTCTACATTAGTACATTTTACATTAGTACATTCTACGTTATGACATTCTACATTAGTACATTTTACATCAGTACATTCTACATTAGTAAATTCTACGTTATGACATTCTACATTAGTACATTGTACATTAGTACATTCTACGTTACAACATTCTACATTAGTACATTCTACATTAGTACATTCTCCGCTATGACATTCTACATTAGTAGATTCTACGTTATGAAATTCTACGTTATGACATTCTACGGTATGACATTTTACATTAGTACATTCTACATTAGTACATTTTACATTTGTACATTCTACATTATGACATTCTACGTTATGACATTCTACGTTCAGACATTCTACATTAATACATTTTACATTAGTACATTCTACGTTATGACATTCTACATTAGTACATTTTACATCAGTACATTCTACATTAGTAAATTCTACGTTATGACGTTATACATTAGTACATACCGCGTTATGACATTCTACATTAGTACATTCTACATTACGACATTCTACATTAGTACATTCTACATTAGTACATTCTACATTAGTGCATTCTACGTTATTACATTCTACGTTAAGACATTCTACGTTATGACATTCTACATTAATATATTCTACATTAGTACATTCTACATTAGTAAATTCTACGTTATGACATTCTACATTAGTACATTCTACATTAGTACATTCTACATTAGTACATTTCACATTTGTACATTCTACATTATGACATTCTACGTTATGACATTCTACGTTCAGACATTCTACATTAGTACATTTTACATTAGTAAGTTCTACGTTATGACATTCTACATTAGTACATTCTACATTAGTACATTCTACGTTACAACATTCTACATTAGTACATTCTACATTAGTACATTCTCCGCTATGACATTCTACATTAGTACATTCTACGTTACAACATTCTACATTAGTACATTCTACATTAGTACATTCTCCGCTATGACATTCTACATTAGTACATTCTACGGTAGTATATTCTATGTTATGACATTCTAAATTAGTATATTCTACATTAGTACATTCTACATTAGTACATTCTACGTTACGTCATTCTACATTAGTACATTCTAAATTAGTACATTCTACATTAGTACATTCTACATTATGACATTCTACGTTATGACATTGTACATTAGTTATTCTACATTAGTGTATTCTACTTTAGTACATTTTGCATTAGTACATTCTACATTATGACATTCTACGTTATAACATTCTATATTAGTACATTCTACGCTATGACATTCTACGTTATGACATTTTACATTAGTACATTCTACATTAGTATATTCTCCGTTATGACATTCTACATTAGTACATTCTACTTTACAACATTCTACATTAGTACATTCTACATTAGTACATTCTCCGCTATGACATTCTACATTAGTACATTCTACATTAGTACATTCTACATTAGTACATTTTATATTAGTACATTCTACGTTATGACATTCTACATTAGTACATTCTACATTAGTAAATTCTACGTTATGACAGTCTACATCAGTACATTCTACGTTACAACATTCTACATTAGTACATTCTACATTAGTACATTCTCCGCTATGACATTCTACATTAGTACATTCTATGTTATGACATTTTAAATTAGTATATTCTACATTAGTACATTCTACAGTAGTACATTCTACAGTAGTATATTCTATGTTATGACATTCTAAATTAGTATATTCTACATTAGTACATTCTATATTAGTACATTCTACGTTATGACATTCTACATTAGTACGTTCTACATTAGTACATTCTGTTATGACATTCTACATTCATACAGTCTACATTAGTACATTTTACATTATGACATTCTGCATTAGTACATTTTACATCAGTACATTCTACATTAGTAAATTCTACGTTATGACAGTCTACATCAGTATATTCTACATTAGTACATTCTACGTTACAACATTCTACATTAGTACATTCTACATTAGTAAATTCTCCGCTATGACATTCTACATTAGTAGATTCTATGTTATGACATTTTAAATTAGTATATTCTACATTAGTACATTCTACATTACTATATTCTATGTTATGACATTCTAAATTAGTATATTCTACATTAGTACATTCTATATTAGTACATTCTACATTAGTACATTCTACATTAGTACATTCTACATTAGTACATTTTATATTAGTACATTCTACGTTATGACATTCTACATTAGTACATTTTACTTCAGTACATTCTACTTTAGTAAATTCTACGTTATGACAGTCTACATTAGTACATTCTACATTAGTACATTCTACCTTACAACATTCTACATTAGTACATTCTCTGCTATGACATTCTAAATTAGTACATTCTATGTTATGACATTTTAAATTAGTATATTCTACATTAGTACAGTCTACATTAGTACATTCAATGTTGACATTCTACATTAGTACATTCTACATTAGTACATTCTATGTTATGACATTCTACATTAGTACATTCTACATTCATACAGTCTCCATTAGTACATTCTGCAATAGTACATTCTACGTTATGGCATTCTACATTAGTACATTCTACGTTAGTACATTTTACGTTATGACATTCTACGTTATGACATTCTACGTTATGACATTCTACATTAGTACATTCTACGCTATGACATTCTACATTAGTACATTCTACGTTATGACATTCTACGTAATGACATTCTACATTAGTACATTCTCCGCTAAGACATTTTACATTAGTACATTCTACATTAGTACATTCTATGTTATGACATTTTAAATTAGTATATTCTACATTAGTACATTCTACATTAGTACATTCCACGTTATGACATTCTACATTAGTACATTCCACGTTATGACATTCTATATTAGTACATTCTCCGCTATGACATTCTACATTAGTACATTCTATGTTATGACATTTTAAATTAGTATATTCTACATTAGTACATTCTACATTAGTACATTCTACAGTAGTATATTCTATGTTATGACATTCTACATTAGTACATTCTACCTTACAACATTCTACATTAGTACATTCTCTGCTATGACATTCTAAATTAGTACATTCTATGTTATGACATTTTAAATTAGTATATTCTACATTAGTACAGTCTACATTAGTACATTCAATGTTGACATTCTACATTAGTACATTCTACATTAGTACATTCTATGTTATGACATTCTACATTAGTACATTCTACATTCATACAGTCTACATTAGTACATTCTACAATAGTACATTCTACGTTATGGCATTCTACATTAGTACATTCTACATTAGTACATTCTACGTTAGTACATTTTACGTTATGACATTCTACGTTATGACATTCTACATTAGTACATTCTACATTAGTACATTCTACATTAGTACATTCTATGTTATGACATTTTAAATTAGTATATTCTACATTAGTACATTCTACATTAGTACATTCCACGTTATGACATTCTACATTAGTACATTCCACGTTATGACATTCTACGTTATGACATTCTATATTAGTACATTCTCCGCTATGACATTCTACATTAGTACATTCTATGTTATGACATTTTAAATTAGTATATTCTACATTAGTACATTCTACATTAGTACATTCCACGTTATGACATTCTACATTAGTACATTCCACGTTATGACATTCTGTATTAGTACATTCCACGTTATGACATTCTACATTAGTACATTCTACATTAGTACATTCTATATTAGTATATTCCACGTTATGACATTCTACATTAGTACATTCTACATTAGTACATTCTGTTATGACATTCTACATTATTACATTCTACATTCATACAGTCTACATTAGTACATTTTACATTAGTACATTCTACGTTATGACATTCTGCATTAGTACATTTTACATCAGTACATTCTACATTAGTAAATTCTACGTTATGACAGTCTACATCAGTACATTCTACATTAGTACATTCTACGTTACAACATTCTACATTAGTACATTCTACATTCATACAGTCTACATTACTACATTCTACCTTAGTGCATTCTATATAAGTATATTCTACATTAGTACAGTCTACATTAGTACATTCAACGTTTTGACATTCTACATTAGTACATTCTACATTAGTACATTCTATGTTATGACATTCTACATTAGTACATTCTACATTCATACAGTCTACCTTAGTACATTCTACATTAGTACATTTTACATTAGTACATTCTACGTTATGACATTCTACATTAGTACATTTTACATCAGTACATTCTACATTAGTAAATTCTACGTTATGACAGTCTACATTAGTACATTCTACATTAGTACATTGTACATTAGTACATTCTACGTTACAACATTCTACATTAGTACATTCTCCGCTATGACATTCTACATTAGTAGATTCTACGTTATGAAATTCTACGTTATGACATTCTACGTTATGACATTTTACATTAGTACATTCTAAATTAGTACATTTTACATTTGTACATTCTACATTATGACATTCTACGTTATGACATTCTACGTTCAGACATTCTACATTAATACATTTTACATTAGTACATTCTACGTTATGACATTCTACATTAGTACATTTTACATCAGTACATTCTACATTAGTAAATTCTACGTTATGACGTTATACATTAGTACATACCGCGTTATGACATTCTACATTAGTACATTCTACATTACGACATTCTACATTAGTACATTCTACATTAGTGCATTCTACGTTATTACATTCTACGTTAAGACATTCTACGTTATGACATTCTACATTAATATATTCTACATTAGTACATTCTACGTTACAACATTCAACATTAGTACATTCTACATTAGTACATTCTCCGCTATGACATTCTACATTAGTACATTCTACGGTAGTATATTCTGTTATGACATTCTACGTTATGACATATTACATTAGTACATTCTAAATTAGTACATTTTACATTTGTACATTCTACATTATGACATTCTACGTTATGACATTCGACGTTCAGACATTCTACATTAGTACATTTTACATAAGTAAATTCTACGTTATGACATTCTACATTAGTACATTCTACATTAGTACATTCTACGTTACAACATTCTACATTAGTACATTCTACATTAGTACATTCTCCGCTATGACATTCTACATTAATACATTCTACGGTAGTATATTCTATGTTATGACATTCTAAATTAGTATATTCTACATTAGTACATTCTACATTACTACATTCTACGTTATGACATTCTACATTAGTACATTCTACATTAGTGCATTCTACGTTATGACATTCTACATTAGTAAATTCTACATTAATACATTCTACGTTACGTCATTCTACATTAGTACATTCTACATTAGTACATTCTACATTATGACATTCTACGTTATGACATTGTACATTAGTTATTCTACAATAGTGTATTCTACTTCAGTACATTTTGCATTAGTACATTCTACATTATGACATTCTACGTTATGACATTCTATATTAGTACATTCTACGCTATGACATTCTACGTTATGACATTTTACATTAGTACATTCTACATTAGTATATTCTCCGTTATGACATTCTACATTAGTACATTCTACTTTACAACATTCTACATTAGTACATTCTACATTAGTACATTCTCCGCTATGACATTCTACATTAGTACATTCTACATTAGTACATTCTACATTAGTACATTTTATATTAGTACATTCTACGTTATGACATTCTACATTAGTACATTTTACTTCAGTACATTCTACATTAGTAAATTCTACGTTATGACAGTCTACATCAGTACATTCTACATTAGTACATTCTACGTTACAACATTCTACATTAGTACATTCTACATTAGTACATTCTCCGCTATGACATTCTACATTAGTACATTCTATGTTATGACATTTTAAATTAGTATATTCTACATTAGTACATTCTACATTAGTACATTCTACAGTAGTATATTCTATGTTATGACATTCTAAATTAGTATATTCTACATTAGTACATTCTATATTAGTACATTCTACAGTAGTATATTCTATGTTATGACATTCTAAATTAGTATATTCTACATTAGTACATTCTATATTAGTACATTCTACAGTAGTATATTCTATGTTATGACATTCTAAATTAGTATATTCTACATTAGTACATTCTACATTAGTACATTCTATGTTATGACATTTTAAATTAGTATATTCTACATTAGTACATTCTACATTAGTACATTCTACATTAGTACATTCCACGTTATGACATTCTACGTTATGACATTCTATATTAGTACATTCTCCGCTATGACATTCTACATTAGTACATTCTATGTTATGACATTTTAAATTAGTATATTCTACATTAGTACATTCTACATTAGTACATTCTACAGTAGTATATTCTATGTTATGACATTCTAAATTAGTATATTCTACATTAGTACATTCTATATTAGTACATTCTACGTTATGACATTCTACATTAGTACATTCTACATTAGTACATTCTGTTATGACATTCTACATTCATACAGTCTACATTAGTACATTTTACATTATGACATTCTGCATTAGTACATTTTACATCAGTACATTCTACATTAGTAAATTCTACGTTATGACAGTCTACATCAGTATATTCTACATTAGTACATTCTACGTTACAACATTCTACATTAGTACATTCTACATTAGTAAATTCTCCGCTATGACATTCTACATTAGTACATTCTATGTTATGACATTTTAAATTAGTATATTCTACATTAGTACATTCTACATTAGTACATTCTACAGTAGAATATTCTATGTTATGACATTCTAAATTAGTATATTCTACATTAGTACATTCTATATTAGTACATTCTACGTTATGACATTCTACATTAGTACATTTTACTTCAGTACATTCTACTTTAGTAAATTCTACGTTATGACAGTCTACATTAGTACATTCTACATTAGTACATTCTACCTTACAACATTCTACATTAGTACATTCTCTATGACATTCTAAATTAGTACATTCTATGTTATGACATTTTAAATTAGTATATTCTACATTAGTACAGTATACATTAGTACATTCAATGTTGACATTCTACATTAGTACATTCTACATTAGTACATTCTATGTTATGACATTCTACATTAGTACATTCTACATTCATACAGTCTCCATTAGTACATTCTGCAATAGTACATTCTTCGTTATGGCATTCTACATTAGTACATTCTACGTTAGTACATTCTACGTTATGACATTCTACATTAGTACATTCTACGCTATGACATTCTACATTAGTACATTCTACGTTATGACATTCTACGTAATGACATTCTACATTAGTACATTCTCCGCTAAGACATTTTACATTAGTACATTCTACATTAGTACATTCTATGTTATGACATTTTAAATTAGTATATTCTACATTAGTACATTCTACATTAGTACATTCCACGTTATGACATTCTACATTAGTACATTCCACGTTATGACATTCTACGTTATGACATTCTATATTAGTACATTCTCCGCTATGACATTCTACATTAGTACATTCTATGTTATGACATTTTAAATTAGTATATTCTACATTAGTACATTCTACATTAGTACATTCTACAGTAGTATATTCTACGTTATGACATTCTACATTAGTACATTCTACCTTACAACATTCTACATTAGTACATTCTCTGCTATGACATTCTAAATTAGTACATTCTATGTTATGACATTTTAAATTAGTATATTCTACATTAGTACAGTCTACATTAGTACATTCAATGTTGACATTCTACATTAGTACATTCTACATTAGTACATTCTATGTTATGACATTCTACATTAGTACATTCTACATTCATACAGTCTACATTAGTACATTCTACAATAGTACATTCTACGTTATGGCATTCTACATTAGTACATTCTACGTTAGTACATTCTACGTTAGTACATTTTACGTTATGACATTCTACGTTATGACATTCTACATTAGTACATTCTACGCTATGACATTCTACATTAGTACATTCTACATTAGTACATTCTATGTTATGACATTTTAAATTAGTATATTCTACATTAGTACATTCTACATTAGTACATTCCACGTTATGACATTCTACATTAGTACATTCCACGTTATGACATTCTACGTTATGACATTCTATATTAGTACATTGTCCGCTATGACATTCTACATTAGTACATTCTATGTTATGACATTTTAAATTAGTATATTCTACATTAGTACATTCTACATTAGTACATTCTACAGTAGTATATTCTATGTTATGACATTCTAAATTAGTATATTCTACATTAGTACATTCTATATTAGTACATTGTACGTTATAACATTCTACATTAGTACATTCTACATTAGTACATTCTGTTATGACATTTTAAATTAGTATATTCTACATTAGTACATTCTACATTAGTACATTCTACAGTTGTATATTCTACGTTATGACAGTCTACATTAGTACATTCTACATTAGTACATTCTACCTTACAACATTCTACATTAGTACATTCTCTGCTATGACATTCTAAATTAGTACATTCTATGTTATGACATTTTAAATTAGTATATTCTACATTAGTACAGTCTACATTAGTACATTCAATGTTGACATTCTACATTAGTACATTCTATATTAGTACATTCTATGTTATGACATTCTACATTAGTACATTCTACGTTATGACATTCTACGTTATGACATTCTACGTTATGACATTCTACATTAGTACATTCTACGCTATGACATTCTACATTAGTACATTCTACATTAGAACATTCTATGTTATGACATTTTAAATTAGTATATTCTACATTAGTACATTCTACATTAGTACATTCCACGTTATGACATTCTACATTAGTACATTCCACGTTATGACATTCTACGTTATGACATTCTATATTAGTACATTCTCCGCTATGACATTCTACATTAGTACATTCTATGTTATGACATTTTAAATTAGTATATTCTACATTAGTACATTCTACATTAGTACATTTTACGTCATGACATTCTACATTAGTACATTCTACGTTATGACATTCTACATTAGTAAATTCTACATTAATACATTCTACGTTACGTCATTCTACATTAGTACATTCTACATTACGACATTCTACATTAGAACATTCTACATTAGTACATTCTACATTAAGACATTCTAGGTTTTGACATTCTACATTAGTACATTCTACGTTACAACATTCTACATTAGTACATTCTACAGTAGTATATTCTATGTTATGACATTCTAAATTAGTATATTCTACATTAGTACATTCTACATTAGTACATTCTATGTTATGACATTTTAAATTAGTATATTCTACATTAGTACATTCTACATTAGTACATTCCACGTTATGACATTCTACATTAGTACATTCCACGTTATGACATTCTACGTTATGACATTCTATATTAGTACATTCTCCGCTATGACATTCTACATTAGTACATTCTATGTTATGACATTTTAAATTAGTATATTCTACATTAGTACATTCTACATTAGTACATTCTACAGTAGTATATTCTATGTTATGACATTCTAAATTAGTATATTCTACGCTATGACATTCTACATTAGTACATTCTACGTTATGACATTCTACGTAATGACATTCTACATTAGTACATTCTCCGCTAAGACATTTTACATTAGTACATTCTACATTAGTACATTCTATGTTATGACATTTTAAATTAGTATATTCTACATTAGTACATTCTACATTAGTACATTCCACGTTATGACATTCTACATTAGTACATTCCACGTTATGACATTCTACGTTATGACATTCTATATTAGTACATTCTCCGCTATGACATTCTACATTAGTACATTCTATGTTATGACATTTTAAATTAGTATATTCTACATTAGTACATTCTACATTAGTACATTCTACAGTAGTATATTCTACGTTATGACATTCTACATTAGTACATTCTACCTTACAACATTCTACATTAGTACATTCTCTGCTATGACATTCTAAATTAGTACATTCTATGTTATGACATTTTAAATTAGTATATTCTACATTAGTACAGTCTACATTAGTACATTCAATGTTGACATTCTACATTAGTACATTCTACATTAGTACATTCTATGTTATGACATTCTACATTAGTACATTCTACATTCATACAGTCTACATTAGTACATTCTACAATAGTACATTCTACGTTATGGCATTCTACATTAGTACATTCTACGTTAGTACATTCTACGTTAGTACATTTTACGTTATGACATTCTACGTTATGACATTCTACATTAGTACATTCTACGCTATGACATTCTACATTAGTACATTCTACATTAGTACATTCTATGTTATGACATTTTAAATTAGTATATTCTACATTAGTACATTCTACATTAGTACATTCCACGTTATGACATTCTACATTAGTACATTCCACGTTATGACATTCTACGTTATGACATTCTATATTAGTACATTGTCCGCTATGACATTCTACATTAGTACATTCTATGTTATGACATTTTAAATTAGTATATTCTACATTAGTACATTCTACATTAGTACATTCTACAGTAGTATATTCTATGTTATGACATTCTAAATTAGTATATTCTACATTAGTACATTCTATATTAGTACATTGTACGTTATAACATTCTACATTAGTACATTCTACATTAGTACATTCTGTTATGACATTTTAAATTAGTATATTCTACATTAGTACATTCTACATTAGTACATTCTACAGTTGTATATTCTACGTTATGACAGTCTACATTAGTACATTCTACCTTACAACATTCTACATTAGTACATTCTCTGCTATGACATTCTAAATTAGTACATTCTATGTTATGACATTTTAAATTAGTATATTCTACATTAGTACAGTCTACATTAGTACATTCAATGTTGACATTCTACATTAGTACATTCTATATTAGTACATTCTATGTTATGACATTCTACATTAGTACATTCTACGTTAGTACATTTTACGTTATGACATTCTACGTTATGACATTCTACGTTATGACATTCTACATTAGTACATTCTACGCTATGACATTCTACATTAGTACATTCTACATTAGTACATTCTATGTTATGACATTTTAAATTAGTATATTCTACATTAGTACATTCTACATTAGTACATTCCACGTTATGACATTCTACATTAGTACATTCCACGTTATGACATTCTACGTTATGACATTCTATATTAGTACATTCTCCGCTATGACATTCTACATTAGTACATTCTATGTTATGACATTTTAAATTAGTATATTCTACATTAGTACATTCTACATTAGTACATTCTACAGTAGTATATTCTACGTTATGACATTCTACATTAGTACATTCTACCTTACAACATTCTACATTAGTACATTCTCTGCTATGACATTCTAAATTAGTACATTCTATGTTATGACATTTTAAATTAGTATATTCTACATTAGTACAGTCTACATTAGTACATTCAATGTTGACATTCTACATTAGTACATTCTACATTAGTACATTCTATGTTATGACATTCTACATTAGTACATTCTACATTCATACAGTCTACATTAGTACATTCTACAATAGTACATTCTACGTTATGGCATTCTACATTAGTACATTCTACGTTAGTACATTCTACGTTAGTACATTTTACGTTATGACATTCTACGTTATGACATTCTACATTAGTACATTCTACGCTATGACATTCTACATTAGTACATTCTACATTAGTACATTCTATGTTATGACATTTTAAATTAGTATATTCTACATTAGTACATTCTACATTAGTACATTCCACGTTATGACATTCTACATTAGTACATTCCACGTTATGACATTCTACGTTATGACATTCTATATTAGTACATTGTCCGCTATGACATTCTACATTAGTACATTCTATGTTATGACATTTTAAATTAGTATATTCTACATTAGTACATTCTACATTAGTACATTCTACATTAGTATATTCTATGTTATGACATTCTAAATTAGTATATTCTACATTAGTACATTCTATATTAGTACATTGTACGTTATAACATTCTACATTAGTACATTCTACATTAGTACATTCTGTTATGACATTTTAAATTAGTATATTCTACATTAGTACATTCTACATTAGTACATTCTACAGTTGTATATTCTACGTTATGACAGTCTACATTAGTACATTCTACATTAGTACATTCTACCTTACAACATTCTACATTAGTACATTCTCTGCTATGACATTCTAAATTAGTACATTCTATGTTATGACATTTTAAATTAGTATATTCTACATTAGTACAGTCTACATTAGTACATTCAATGTTGACATTCTACATTAGTACATTCTATATTAGTACATTCTATGTTATGACATTCTACATTAGTACATTCTACGTTAGTACATTTTACGTTATGACATTCTACGTTATGACATTCTACGTTATGACATTCTACATTAGTACATTCTACGCTATGACATTCTACATTAGTACATTCTACATTAGTACATTCTATGTTATGACATTTTAAATTAGTATATTCTACATTAGTACATTCTACATTAGTACATTCCACGTTATGACATTCTACATTAGTACATTCTACGTTATGACATTCTATATTAGTACATTCTCCGCTATGACATTCTACATTAGTACATTCTCCGCTAAGACATTTTACATTAGTACATTCTACATTAGTACATTCTATGTTATGACATTTTAAATTAGTATATTCTACATTAGTACATTCTACATTAGTACATTCCACGTTATGACATTCTACATTAGTACATTCCACGTTATGACATTCTACGTTATGACATTCTATATTAGTACATTCTCCGCTATGACATTCTACATTAGTACATTCTATGTTATGACATTTTAAATTAGTATATTCTACATTAGTACATTCTACAGTAGTATATTCTACGTTATGACATTCTACATTAGTACATTCTACCTTACAACATTCTACATTAGTACATTCTCTGCTATGACATTCTAAATTAGTACATTCTATGTTATGACATTTTAAATTAGTATATTCTACATTAGTACAGTCTACATTAGTACATTCAATGTTGACATTCTACATTAGTACATTCTACATTAGTACATTCTATGTTATGACATTCTACATTAGTACATTCTACATTCATACAGTCTACATTAGTACATTCTACAATAGTACATTCTACGTTATGGCATTCTACATTAGTACATTCTACGTTAGTACATTCTACGTTAGTACATTTTACGTTATGACATTCTACGTTATGACATTCTACATTAGTACATTCTACGCTATGACATTCTACATTAGTACATTCTACATTAGTACATTCTATGTTATGACATTTTAAATTAGTATATTCTACATTAGTACATTCTACATTAGTACATTCCACGTTATGACATTCTACATTAGTACATTCCACGTTATGACATTCTACGTTATGACATTCTATATTAGTACATTGTCCGCTATGACATTCTACATTAGTACATTCTATGTTATGACATTTTAAATTAGTATATTCTACATTAGTACATTTTACATTAGTACATTCTACAGTAGTATATTCTATGTTATGACATTCTAAATTAGTATATTCTACATTAGTACATTCTATATTAGTACATTGTACGTTATAACATTCTACATTAGTACATTCTACATTAGTACATTCTGTTATGACATTTTAAATTAGTATATTCTACATTAGTACATTCTACATTAGTACATTCTACAGTTGTATATTCTACGTTATGACAGTCTACATTAGTACATTCTACATTAGTACATTCTACCTTACAACATTCTACATTAGTACATTCTCTGCTATGACATTCTAAATTAGTACATTCTATGTTATGACATTTTAAATTAGTATATTCTACATTAGTACAGTCTACATTAGTACATTCAATGTTGACATTCTACATTAGTACATTCTATATTAGTACATTCTATGTTATGACATTCTACATTAGTACATTCTACGTTAGTACATTTTACGTTATGACATTCTACGTTATGACATTCTACGTTATGACATTCTACATTAGTACATTCTACGCTATGACATTCTACATTAGTACATTCTACATTAGTACATTCTATGTTATGACATTTTAAATTAGTATATTCTACATTAGTACATTCTACATTAGTACATTCCACGTTATGACATTCTACATTAGTACATTCCACGTTATGACATTCTACGTTATGACATTCTATATTAGTACATTCTCCGCTATGACATTCTACATTAGTACATTCTATGTTATGACATTTTAAATTAGTATATTCTACATTAGTACATTCTACATTAGTACATTTTACGTCATGACATTCTACATTAGTACATTCTACGTTATGACATTCTACATTAGTAAATTCTACATTAATACATTCTACGTTACGTCATTCTACATTAGTACATTCTACATTAGTACATTCTACATTACGACATTCTACATTAGAACATTCTACATTAGTACATTCTACATTAAGACATTCTACGTTTTGACATTCTACATTAGTACATTCTACGTTACAACATTCTACATTAGTACATTCTACAGTAGTATATTCTATGTTATGACATTCTAAATTAGTATATTCTACATTAGTACATTCTACATTAGTACATTCTATGTTATGACATTTTAAATTAGTATATTCTACATTAGTACATTCTACATTAGTACATTCCACGTTATGACATTCTACATTAGTACATTCCACGTTATGACATTCTACGTTATGACATTCTATATTAGTACATTCTCCGCTATGACATTCTACATTAGTACATTCTATGTTATGACATTTTAAATTAGTATATTCTACATTAGTACATTCTACATTAGTACATTCTACAGTAGTATATTCTATGTTATGACATTCTAAATTAGTATATTCTACATTAGTACATTCTATATTACTACATTCTACGTTATGACATTCTACATTAGTACATTCTACATTAGTACATTCTGTTATGACATTCTACATTCATACAGTCTACATTAGTACATTTTACATTAGTACATTCTACGTTATGACATTCTGCATTAGTACATTTTACATCAGTACATTCTACATTAGTAAATTCTACGTTATGACAGTCTACATCAGTACATTCTACATTAGTACATTCTACGTTACAACATTCTACATTAGTACATTCTACATTAGTACATTCTCCGCTATGACATTCTACATTAGTACATTCTATGTTATGACATTTTAAATTAGCATATTCTACATTAGTACATTCTACAGTAGTATATTCTATGTTATGACATTCTAAATTAGTATATTCTACATTAGTACATTCTATATTAGTACATTCTACGTTACAACATTCTACTTTAGTAAATTCTACGTTATGACAGTCTACATTAGTACATTCTACATTAGTACATTCTACCTTACAACATTCTACATTAGTACATTCTACCTTACAACATTCTACATTAGTACATTCTCTGCTATGACATTCTACATTAGTACATTCTATGTTATGACATTTTAAATTAGTATATTCTACATTAGTACAGTCTACATTAGTACATTCAATGTTGACATTCTACATTAGTACATTCTACATTCATACAGTCTACATTAGTACATTCTACAATAGTACATTCTACGTTATGGCATTCTACATTAGTACATTCTACATTAGTACATTCTACGTTAGTACATTCTACATTAGTACATTCTATGTTATGACATTTCAAATTAGTATATTCTACATTAGTACATTCTACATTAGTACATTCCACGTTATGACATTCTACATTAGTACATTCTACATTAGTACATTCTTTTATGACATTCTACATTATTACATTCTACATTCATACAGTCTACATTAGTACATTTCACATTAGTACATTCTACGTTATGACATTCTGCATTAGTACATTTTACATCAGTACATTCTACATTAGTAAATTCTACGTTACAACATTCTACATTAGTAAATTCTACGTTATGACAGTCTACATCAGTACATTCTACATTAGTACATTCTACGTTACAACATTCTACATTAGTACATTCTATATTAGTACATTCTATGTTATGACATTTTAAATTAGTATATTCTACATTAGTACATTCTACATTAGTACATTCTACAGTAGTATATTCTATGTGATGACATTCTAAATTAGTATATTCTACATTAGTACATTCTACATTAGTACATTCTATGTTATGACATTTTAAATTAGTATATTCTACATTAGTACATTCTACATTAGTACATTCTACATTAGTACATTCCACGTTATGACATTCTACATTAGTACATTCTACATTAGTACATTCCACGTTATGACATTCTACGTTATGACATTCTATATTAGTACATTCTCCGCTATGACATTCTACATTAGTACATTCTATGTTATGACATTTTAAATTAGTATATTCTACATTAGTACATTCTACATTAGTACATTCTACAGTAGTATATTCTATGTTATGACATTCTAAATTAGTATATTCTACATTAGTACATTCTACATCAGTACATTCTATGTTATGACATTCTACATTATTACATTCTACATTCATACAGTCTACATTTGTACATTTTACATTAGTACATTCTATGTTATGACATTCTACATTAGTACATTTTACATCAGTACATTCTACATTAGTACATTCTACATTAGTACATTCTACGTTACAACATTCTACATTAGTACATTCTCCGCTATGACATTCTACATTACTACATTCTACATTAGTACATTCTACGTTACAACATTCTACATTATTACATTCTATGTTATGACATTTTAAATTAGTGTATTCTACATTAGGACAGTCTACATTAGTACATTCAACGTTATGACATTCTACATTAGTACATTCTACATTAGTACATTCTATGTTATGACATTCTACATTAGTACATTCTACATTCATACAGTCTACATTAGTACATTCTACGTTATGACATTCTACATTAGTACATTTTACATCAGTACATTCTACATTAGTAAATTCTACGTTATGACAGTCTACATTAGTACATTCTACATTAGTACATTCTACGTTATGACATTCTACATTAGTACATTCTACATTCATACAGTCTACCTTAGTACATTCTACATTAGTACATTTTACATTAGTACATTCTACGTTATGACATTCTACATTAGTACATTTTACATCAGTACATTCTACATTAGTAAATTCTACGTTATGACAGTCTACATTAGTACATTCTACATTAGTACATTGTACATTAGTACATTCTACGTTACAACATTCTACATTAGTACATTCTCCGCTATGACATTCTACATTAGTAGATTCTACGTTATGAAATTCTACGTTATGACATTCTACGTTATGACATTTTACATTAGTACATTCTAAATTAGTACATTTTACATTTGTACATTCTACATTATGACATTCTACGTTATGACATTCTACGTTCAGACATTCTACATTAATACATTTTACATTAGTACATTCTACGTTATGACATTCTACATTAGTACATTTTACATCAGTACATTCTACATTAGTAAATTCTACGTTATGACGTTATACATTAGTACATACCGCGTTATGACATTCTACATTAGTACATTCTACATTACGACATTCTACATTAGTACATTCTACATTAGTGCATTCTACGTTATTACATTCTACGTTAAGACATTCTACGTTATGACATTCTACATTAATATATTCTACATTAGTACATTCTACGTTACAACATTCAACATTAGTACATTCTACATTAGTACATTCTCCGCTATGACATTCTACATTAGTACATTCTACGGTAGTATATTCTATGTTATGACATTCTACGTTATGACATATTACATTAGTACATTCTAAATTAGTACATTTTACATTTGTACATTCTACATTATGACATTCTACGTTATGACATTCGACGTTCAGACATTCTACATTAGTACATTTTACATAAGTAAATTCTACGTTATGACATTCTACATTAGTACATTCTACATTAGTACATTCTACGTTACAACATTCTACATTAGTACATTCTACATTAGTACATTCTCCGCTATGACATTCTACATTAATACATTCTACGGTAGTATATTCTATGTTATGACATTCTAAATTAGTATATTCTACATTAGTACATTCTACATTACTACATTCTACGTTATGACATTCTACATTAGTACATTCTACATTAGTGCATTCTACGTTATGACATTCTACATTAGTAAATTCTACATTAATACATTCTACGTTACGTCATTCTACATTAGTACATTCTACATTAGTACATTCTACATTATGACATTCTACGTTATGACATTGTACATTAGTTATTCTACAATAGTGTATTCTACTTCAGTACATTTTGCATTAGTACATTCTACATTATGACATTCTACGTTATGACATTCTATATTAGTACATTCTACGCTATGACATTCTACGTTATGACATTTTACATTAGTACATTCTACATTAGTATATTCTCCGTTATGACATTCTACATTAGTACATTCTACTTTACAACATTCTACATTAGTACATTCTACATTAGTACATTCTCCGCTATGACATTCTACATTAGTACATTCTACATTAGTACATTCTACATTAGTACATTTTATATTAGTACATTCTACGTTATGACATTCTACATTAGTACATTTTACTTCAGTACATTCTACATTAGTAAATTCTACGTTATGACAGTCTACATCAGTACATTCTACATTAGTACATTCTACGTTACAACATTCTACATTAGTACATTCTACATTAGTACATTCTCCGCTATGACATTCTACATTAGTACATTCTATGTTATGACATTTTAAATTAGTATATTCTACATTAGTACATTCTACATTAGTACATTCTACAGTAGTATATTCTATGTTATGACATTCTAAATTAGTATATTCTACATTAGTACATTCTATATTAGTACATTCTACAGTAGTATATTCTATGTTTTGACATTCTAAATTAGTATATTCTACATTAGTACATTCTATATTAGTACATTCTACAGTAGTATATTCTATGTTATGACATTCTAAATTAGTATATTCTACATTAGTACATTCTACATTAGTACATTCTATGTTATGACATTTTAAATTAGTATATTCTACATTAGTACATTCTACATTAGTACATTCTACATTAGTACATTCCACGTTATGACATTCTACGTTATGACATTCTATATTAGTACATTCTCCGCTATGACATTCTACATTAGTACATTCTATGTTATGACATTTTAAATTAGTATATTCTACATTAGTACATTCTACATTAGTACATTCTACAGTAGTATATTCTATGTTATGACATTCTAAATTAGTATATTCTACATTAGTACATTCTATATTAGTACATTCTACGTTATGACATTCTACATTAGTACATTCTACATTAGTACATTCTGTTATGACATTCTACATTCATACAGTCTACATTAGTACATTTTACATTATGACATTCTGCATTAGTACATTTTACATCAGTACATTCTACATTAGTAAATTCTACGTTATGACAGTCTACATCAGTATATTCTACATTAGTACATTCTACGTTACAACATTCTACATTAGTACATTCTACATTAGTAAATTCTCCGCTATGACATTCTACATTAGTACATTCTATGTTATGACATTTTAAATTAGTATATTCTACATTAGTACATTCTACATTAGTACATTCTACAGTAGAATATTCTATGTTATGACATTCTAAATTAGTATATTCTACATTAGTACATTCTATATTAGTACATTCTACGTTATGACATTCTACATTAGTACATTTTACTTCAGTACATTCTACTTTAGTAAATTCTACGTTATGACAGTCTACATTAGTACATTGTACATTAGTACATTCTACGTTACAACATTCTACATTAGTACATTCTCCGCTATGACATTCTACATTAGTAGATTCTACGTTATGAAATTCTACGTTATGACATTCTACGTTATGACATTTTACATTAGTACATTCTAAATTAGTACATTTTACATTTGTACATTCTACATTATGACATTCTACGTTATGACATTCTACGTTCAGACATTCTACATTAATACATTTTACATTAGTACATTCTACGTTATGACATTCTACATTAGTACATTTTACATCAGTACATTCTACATTAGTAAATTCTACGTTATGACGTTATACATTAGTACATACCGCGTTATGACATTCTACATTAGTACATTCTACATTACGACATTCTACATTAGTACATTCTACATTAGTGCATTCTACGTTATTACATTCTACGTTAAGACATTCTACGTTATGACATTCTACATTAATATATTCTACATTAGTACATTCTACGTTACAACATTCAACATTAGTACATTCTACATTAGTACATTCTCCGCTATGACATTCTACATTAGTACATTCTACGGTAGTATATTCTATGTTATGACATTCTACGTTATGACATATTACATTAGTACATTCTAAATTAGTACATTTTACATTTGTACATTCTACATTATGACATTCTACGTTATGACATTCGACGTTCAGACATTCTACATTAGTACATTTTACATAAGTAAATTCTACGTTATGACATTCTACATTAGTACATTCTACATTAGTACATTCTACGTTACAACATTCTACATTAGTACATTCTACATTAGTACATTCTCCGCTATGACATTCTACATTAATACATTCTACGGTAGTATATTCTATGTTATGACATTCTAAATTAGTATATTCTACATTAGTACATTCTACATTACTACATTCTACGTTATGACATTCTACATTAGTACATTCTACATTAGTGCATTCTACGTTATGACATTCTACATTAGTAAATTCTACATTAATACATTCTACGTTACGTCATTCTACATTAGTACATTCTACATTAGTACATTCTACATTATGACATTCTACGTTATGACATTGTACATTAGTTATTCTACAATAGTGTATTCTACTTCAGTACATTTTGCATTAGTACATTCTACATTATGACATTCTACGTTATGACATTCTATATTAGTACATTCTACGCTATGACATTCTACGTTATGACATTTTACATTAGTACATTCTACATTAGTATATTCTCCGTTATGACATTCTACATTAGTACATTCTACTTTACAACATTCTACATTAGTACATTCTACATTAGTACATTCTCCGCTATGACATTCTACATTAGTACATTCTACATTAGTACATTCTACATTAGTACATTTTATATTAGTACATTCTACGTTATGACATTCTACATTAGTACATTTTACTTCAGTACATTCTACATTAGTAAATTCTACGTTATGACAGTCTACATCAGTACATTCTACATTAGTACATTCTACGTTACAACATTCTACATTAGTACATTCTACATTAGTACATTCTCCGCTATGACATTCTACATTAGTACATTCTATGTTATGACATTTTAAATTAGTATATTCTACATTAGTACATTCTACATTAGTACATTCTACAGTAGTATATTCTATGTTATGACATTCTAAATTAGTATATTCTACATTAGTACATTCTATATTAGTACATTCTACAGTAGTATATTCTATGTTTTGACATTCTAAATTAGTATATTCTACATTAGTACATTCTATATTAGTACATTCTACAGTAGTATATTCTATGTTATGACATTCTAAATTAGTATATTCTACATTAGTACATTCTACATTAGTACATTCTATGTTATGACATTTTAAATTAGTATATTCTACATTAGTACATTCTACATTAGTACATTCTACATTAGTACATTCCACGTTATGACATTCTACGTTATGACATTCTATATTAGTACATTCTCCGCTATGACATTCTACATTAGTACATTCTATGTTATGACATTTTAAATTAGTATATTCTACATTAGTACATTCTACATTAGTACATTCTACAGTAGTATATTCTATGTTATGACATTCTAAATTAGTATATTCTACATTAGTACATTCTATATTAGTACATTCTACGTTATGACATTCTACATTAGTACATTCTACATTAGTACATTCTGTTATGACATTCTACATTCATACAGTCTACATTAGTACATTTTACATTATGACATTCTGCATTAGTACATTTTACATCAGTACATTCTACATTAGTAAATTCTACGTTATGACAGTCTACATCAGTATATTCTACATTAGTACATTCTACGTTACAACATTCTACATTAGTACATTCTACATTAGTAAATTCTCCGCTATGACATTCTACATTAGTACATTCTATGTTATGACATTTTAAATTAGTATATTCTACATTAGTACATTCTACATTAGTACATTCTACAGTAGAATATTCTATGTTATGACATTCTAAATTAGTATATTCTACATTAGTACATTCTATATTAGTACATTCTACGTTATGACATTCTACATTAGTACATTTTACTTCAGTACATTCTACTTTAGTAAATTCTACGTTATGACAGTCTACATTAGTACATTCTACATTAGTACATTCTACCTTACAACATTCTACATTAGTACATTCTCCGCTATGACATTCTACATTAGTAGATTCTACGTTATGAAATTCTACGTTATGACATTCTACGTTATGACATTTTACATTAGTACATTCTAAATTAGTACATTTTACATTTGTACATTCTACATTATGACATTCTACGTTATGACATTCTACGTTCAGACATTCTACATTAATACATTTTACATTAGTACATTCTACGTTATGACATTCTACATTAGTACATTTTACATCAGTACATTCTACATTAGTAAATTCTACGTTATGACGTTATACATTAGTACATACCGCGTTATGACATTCTACATTAGTACATTCTACATTACGACATTCTACATTAGTACATTCTACATTAGTGCATTCTACGTTATTACATTCTACGTTAAGACATTCTACGTTATGACATTCTACATTAATATATTCTACATTAGTACATTCTACGTTACAACATTCAACATTAGTACATTCTACATTAGTACATTCTCCGCTATGACATTCTACATTAGTACATTCTACGGTAGTATATTCTATGTTATGACATTCTACGTTATGACATATTACATTAGTACATTCTAAATTAGTACATTTTACATTTGTACATTCTACATTATGACATTCTACGTTATGACATTCGACGTTCAGACATTCTACATTAGTACATTTTACATAAGTAAATTCTACGTTATGACATTCTACATTAGTACATTCTACATTAGTACATTCTACGTTACAACATTCTACATTAGTACATTCTACATTAGTACATTCTCCGCTATGACATTCTACATTAATACATTCTACGGTAGTATATTCTATGTTATGACATTCTAAATTAGTATATTCTACATTAGTACATTCTACATTACTACATTCTACGTTATGACATTCTACATTAGTACATTCTACATTAGTGCATTCTACGTTATGACATTCTACATTAGTAAATTCTACATTAATACATTCTACGTTACGTCATTCTACATTAGTACATTCTACATTAGTACATTCTACATTATGACATTCTACGTTATGACATTGTACATTAGTTATTCTACAATAGTGTATTCTACTTCAGTACATTTTGCATTAGTACATTCTACATTATGACATTCTACGTTATGACATTCTATATTAGTACATTCTACGCTATGACATTCTACGTTATGACATTTTACATTAGTACATTCTACATTAGTATATTCTCCGTTATGACATTCTACATTAGTACATTCTACTTTACAACATTCTACATTAGTACATTCTACATTAGTACATTCTCCGCTATGACATTCTACATTAGTACATTCTACATTAGTACATTCTACATTAGTACATTTTATATTAGTACATTCTACGTTATGACATTCTACATTAGTACATTTTACTTCAGTACATTCTACATTAGTAAATTCTACGTTATGACAGTCTACATCAGTACATTCTACATTAGTACATTCTACGTTACAACATTCTACATTAGTACATTCTACATTAGTACATTCTCCGCTATGACATTCTACATTAGTACATTCTATGTTATGACATTTTAAATTAGTATATTCTACATTAGTACATTCTACATTAGTACATTCTACAGTAGTATATTCTATGTTATGACATTCTAAATTAGTATATTCTACATTAGTACATTCTATATTAGTACATTCTACAGTAGTATATTCTATGTTTTGACATTCTAAATTAGTATATTCTACATTAGTACATTCTATATTAGTACATTCTACAGTAGTATATTCTATGTTATGACATTCTAAATTAGTATATTCTACATTAGTACATTCTACATTAGTACATTCTATGTTATGACATTTTAAATTAGTATATTCTACATTAGTACATTCTACATTAGTACATTCTACATTAGTACATTCCACGTTATGACATTCTACGTTATGACATTCTATATTAGTACATTCTCCGCTATGACATTCTACATTAGTACATTCTATGTTATGACATTTTAAATTAGTATATTCTACATTAGTACATTCTACATTAGTACATTCTACAGTAGTATATTCTATGTTATGACATTCTAAATTAGTATATTCTACATTAGTACATTCTATATTAGTACATTCTACGTTATGACATTCTACATTAGTACATTCTACATTAGTACATTCTGTTATGACATTCTACATTCATACAGTCTACATTAGTACATTTTACATTATGACATTCTGCATTAGTACATTTTACATCAGTACATTCTACATTAGTAAATTCTACGTTATGACAGTCTACATCAGTATATTCTACATTAGTACATTCTACGTTACAACATTCTACATTAGTACATTCTACATTAGTAAATTCTCCGCTATGACATTCTACATTAGTACATTCTATGTTATGACATTTTAAATTAGTATATTCTACATTAGTACATTCTACATTAGTACATTCTACAGTAGAATATTCTATGTTATGACATTCTAAATTAGTATATTCTACATTAGTACATTCTATATTAGTACATTCTACGTTATGACATTCTACATTAGTACATTTTACTTCAGTACATTCTACTTTAGTAAATTCTACGTTATGACAGTCTACATTAGTACATTCTACATTAGTACATTCTACCTTACAACATTCTACATTAGTACATTCTCTGCTATGACATTCTAAATTAGTACATTCTATGTTATGACATTTTAAATTAGTATATTCTACATTAGTACAGTATACATTAGTACATTCAATGTTGACATTCTACATTAGTACATTCTACATTAGTACATTCTCCGCTATGACATTCTACATTAGTACATTCTATGTTATGACATTTTAAATTAGTATATTCTACATTAGTACATTCTACATTAGTACATTCTACAGTAGTATATTCTATGTTATGACATTCTAAATTAGTATATTCTACATTAGTACATTCTATATTAGTACATTCTACAGTAGTATATTCTATGTTTTGACATTCTAAATTAGTATATTCTACATTAGTACATTCTATATTAGTACATTCTACAGTAGTATATTCTATGTTATGACATTCTAAATTAGTATATTCTACATTAGTACATTCTACATTAGTACATTCTATGTTATGACATTTTAAATTAGTATATTCTACATTAGTACATTCTACATTAGTACATTCTACATTAGTACATTCCACGTTATGACATTCTACGTTATGACATTCTATATTAGTACATTCTCCGCTATGACATTCTACATTAGTACATTCTATGTTATGACATTTTAAATTAGTATATTCTACATTAGTACATTCTACATTAGTACATTCTACAGTAGTATATTCTATGTTATGACATTCTAAATTAGTATATTCTACATTAGTACATTCTATATTAGTACATTCTACGTTATGACATTCTACATTAGTACATTCTACATTAGTACATTCTGTTATGACATTCTACATTCATACAGTCTACATTAGTACATTTTACATTATGACATTCTGCATTAGTACATTTTACATCAGTACATTCTACATTAGTAAATTCTACGTTATGACAGTCTACATCAGTATATTCTACATTAGTACATTCTACGTTACAACATTCTACATTAGTACATTCTACATTAGTAAATTCTCCGCTATGACATTCTACATTAGTACATTCTATGTTATGACATTTTAAATTAGTATATTCTACATTAGTACATTCTACATTAGTACATTCTACAGTAGAATATTCTATGTTATGACATTCTAAATTAGTATATTCTACATTAGTACATTCTATATTAGTACATTCTACGTTATGACATTCTACATTAGTACATTTTACTTCAGTACATTCTACTTTAGTAAATTCTACGTTATGACAGTCTACATTAGTACATTCTACATTAGTACATTCTACCTTACAACATTCTACATTAGTACATTCTCTGCTATGACATTCTAAATTAGTACATTCTATGTTATGACATTTTAAATTAGTATATTCTACATTAGTACAGTATACATTAGTACATTCAATGTTGACATTCTACATTAGTACATTCTACATTCATACAGTCTCCATTAGTACATTCTGCAATAGTACATTCTTCGTTATGGCATTCTACATTAGTACATTCTACGTTAGTACATTCTACGTTATGACATTCTACATTAGTACATTCTACGCTATGACATTCTACATTAGTACATTCTACGTTATGACATTCTACGTAATGACATTCTACGTAATGACATTCTACATTAGTACATTCTCCGCTAAGACATTTTACATTAGTACATTCTACATTAGTACATTCTATGTTATGACATTTTAAATTAGTATATTCTACATTAGTACATTCTACATTAGTACATTCCACGTTATGACATTCTACATTAGTACATTCCACGTTATGACATTCTACGTTATGACATTCTATATTAGTACATTCTCCGCTATGACATTCTACATTAGTACATTCTATGTTATGACATTTTAAATTAGTATATTCTACATTAGTACATTCTACATTAGTACATTCTACAGTAGTATATTCTACGTTATGACATTCTACATTAGTACATTCTACCTTACAACATTCTACATTAGTACATTCTCTGCTATGACATTCTAAATTAGTACATTCTATGTTATGACATTTTAAATTAGTATATTCTACATTAGTACAGTCTACATTAGTACATTCAATGTTGACATTCTACATTAGTACATTCTACATTAGTACATTCTATGTTATGACATTCTACATTAGTACATTCTACATTCATACAGTCTACATTAGTACATTCTACAATAGTACATTCTACGTTATGGCATTCTACATTAGTACATTCTACGTTAGTACATTCTACGTTAGTACATTTTACGTTATGACATTCTACGTTATGACATTCTACATTAGTACATTCTACGCTATGACATTCTACATTAGTACATTCTACATTAGTACATTCTATGTTATGACATTTTAAATTAGTATATTCTACATTAGTACATTCTACATTAGTACATTCCACGTTATGACATTCTACATTAGTACATTCCACGTTATGACATTCTACGTTATGACATTCTATATTAGTACATTGTCCGCTATGACATTCTACATTAGTACATTCTATGTTATGACATTTTAAATTAGTATATTCTACATTAGTACATTCTACATTAGTACATTCTACAGTAGTATATTCTGTTATGACATTCTAAATTAGTATATTCTACATTAGTACATTCTATATTAGTACATTGTACGTTATAACCTTCTACATTAGTACATTCTACATTAGTACATTCTGTTATGACATTTTAAATTAGTATATTCTACATTAGTACATTCTACATTAGTACATTCTACAGTTGTATATTCTACGTTATGACAGTCTACATTAGTACATTCTACATTAGTACATTCTACCTTACAACATTCTACATTAGTACATTCTCTGCTATGACATTCTAAATTAGTACATTCTATGTTATGACATTTTAAATTAGTATATTCTACATTAGTACAGTCTACATTAGTACATTCAATGTTGACATTCTACATTAGTACATTCTATATTAGTACATTCTATGTTATGACATTCTACATTAGTACATTCTACGTTAGTACATTTTACGTTATGACATTCTACGTTATGACATTCTACGTTATGACATTCTACATTAGTACATTCTACGCTATGACATTCTACATTAGTACATTCTACATTAGTACATTCTATGTTATGACATTTTAAATTAGTATATTCTACATTAGTACATTCTACATTAGTACATTCCACGTTATGACATTCTACATTAGTACATTCCACGTTATGACATTCTACGTTATGACATTCTATATCAGTACATTCTCCGCTATGACATTCTACATTAGTACATTCTATGTTATGACATTTTAAATTAGTATATTCTACATTAGTACATTCTACATTAGTACATTTTACGTCATGACATTCTACATTAGTACATTCTACGTTATGACATTCTACATTAGTAAATTCTACATTAATACATTCTACGTTACGTCATTCTACATTAGTACATTCTACATTACGACATTCTACATTAGAACATTCTACATTAGTACATTCTACATTAAGACATTCTAGGTTTTGACATTCTACATTAGTACATTCTACGTTACAACATTCTACATTAGTACATTCTACAGTAGTATATTCTATGTTATGACATTCTAAATTAGTATATTCTACATTAGTACATTCTACATTAGTACATTCTATGTTATGACATTTTAAATTAGTATATTCTACATTAGTACATTCTACATTAGTACATTCCACGTTATGACATTCTACATTAGTACATTCCACGTTATGACATTCTACGTTATGACATTCTATATTAGTACATTCTCCGCTATGACATTCTACATTAGTACATTCTATGTTATGACATTTTAAATTAGTATATTCTACATTAGTACATTCTACATTAGTACATTCTACAGTAGTATATTCTATGTTATGACATTCTAAATTAGTATATTCTACGCTATGACATTCTACATTAGTACATTCTACGTTATGACATTCTACGTAATGACATTCTACATTAGTACATTCTCCGCTAAGACATTTTACATTAGTACATTCTACATTAGTACATTCTATGTTATGACATTTTAAATTAGTATATTCTACATTAGTACATTCTACATTAGTACATTCCACGTTATGACATTCTACATTAGTACATTCCACGTTATGACATTCTACGTTATGACATTCTATATTAGTACATTCTCCGCTATGACATTCTACATTAGTACATTCTATGTTATGACATTTTAAATTAGTATATTCTACATTAGTACATTCTACATTAGTACATTCTACAGTAGTATATTCTACGTTATGACATTCTACATTAGTACATTCTACCTTACAACATTCTACATTAGTACATTCTCTGCTATGACATTCTAAATTAGTACATTCTATGTTATGACATTTTAAATTAGTATATTCTACATTAGTACAGTCTACATTAGTACATTCAATGTTGACATTCTACATTAGTACATTCTACATTAGTACATTCTATGTTATGACATTCTACATTAGTACATTCTACATTCATACAGTCTACATTAGTACATTCTACAATAGTACATTCTACGTTATGGCATTCTACATTAGTACATTCTACGTTAGTACATTCTACGTTAGTACATTTTACGTTATGACATTCTACGTTATGACATTCTACATTAGTACATTCTACGCTATGACATTCTACATTAGTACATTCTACATTAGTACATTCTATGTTATGACATTTTAAATTAGTATATTCTACATTAGTACATTCTACATTAGTACATTCCACGTTATGACATTCTACATTAGTACATTCCACGTTATGACATTCTACGTTATGACATTCTATATTAGTACATTGTCCGCTATGACATTCTACATTAGTACATTCTATGTTATGACATTTTAAATTAGTATATTCTACATTAGTACATTCTACATTAGTACATTCTACAGTAGTATATTCTATGTTATGACATTCTAAATTAGTATATTCTACATTAGTACATTCTATATTAGTACATTGTACGTTATAACATTCTACATTAGTACATTCTACATTAGTACGTTCTACAGTTGTATATTCTACGTTATGACAGTCTACATTAGTACATTCTACATTAGTACATTCTACCTTACAACATTCTACATTAGTACATTCTCTGCTATGACATTCTAAATTAGTACATTCTATGTTATGACATTTTAAATTAGTATATTCTACATTAGTACAGTCTACATTAGTACATTCAATGTTGACATTCTACATTAGTACATTCTATATTAGTACATTCTATGTTATGACATTCTACATTAGTACATTCTACGTTAGTACATTTTACGTTATGACATTCTACGTTATGACATTCTACGTTATGACATTCTACATTAGTACATTCTACGCTATGACATTCTACATTAGTACATTCTACATTAGTACATTCTATGTTATGACATTTTAAATTAGTATATTCTACATTAGTACATTCTACATTAGTACATTCCACGTTATGACATTCTACATTAGTACATTCCACGTTATGACATTCTACGTTATGACATTCTATATTAGTACATTCTCCGCTATGACATTCTACATTAGTACATTCTATGTTATGACATTTTAAATTAGTATATTCTACATTAGTACATTCTACATTAGTACATTTTACGTCATGACATTCTACATTAGTACATTCTACGTTATGACATTCTACATTAGTAAATTCTACATTAATACATTCTACGTTACGTCATTCTACATTAGTACATTCTACATTACGACATTCTACATTAGAACATTCTACATTAGTACATTCTACATTAAGACATTCTACGTTTTGACATTCTACATTAGTACATTCTACGTTACAACATTCTACATTAGTACATTCTACAGTAGTATATTCTATGTTATGACATTCTAAATTAGTATATTCTACATTAGTACATTCTACATTAGTACATTCTATGTTATGACATTTTAAATTAGTATATTCTACATTAGTACATTCTACATTAGTACATTCCACGTTATGACATTCTACATTAGTACATTCCACGTTATGACATTCTACGTTATGACATTCTATATTAGTACATTCTCCGCTATGACATTCTACATTAGTACATTCTATGTTATGACATTTTAAATTAGTATATTCTACATTAGTACATTCTACATTAGTACATTCTACAGTAGTATATTCTATGTTATGACATTCTAAATTAGTATATTCTACATTAGTACATTCTATATTACTACATTCTACGTTATGACATTCTACATTAGTACATTCTACATTAGTACATTCTGTTATGACATTCTACATTCATACAGTCTACATTAGTACATTTTACATTAGTACATTCTACGTTATGACATTCTGCATTAGTACATTTTACATCAGTACATTCTACATTAGTAAATTCTACGTTATGACAGTCTACATCAGTACATTCTACATTAGTACATTCTACGTTACAACATTCTACATTAGTACATTCTACATTAGTACATTCTCCGCTATGACATTCTACATTAGTACATTCTATGTTATGACATTTTAAATTAGTATATTCTACATTAGTACATTCTACAGTAGTATATTCTATGTTATGACATTCTAAATTAGTATATTCTACATTAGTACATTCTATATTAGTACATTCTACGTTACAACATTCTACTTTAGTAAATTCTACGTTATGACAGTCTACATTAGTACATTCTACATTAGTACATTCTACCTTACAACATTCTACATTAGTACATTCTACCTTACAACATTCTACATTAGTACATTCTCTGCTATGACATTCTACATTAGTACATTCTATGTTATGACATTTTAAATTAGTATATTCTACATTAGTACAGTCTACATTAGTACATTCAATGTTGACATTCTACATTAGTACATTCTACATTCATACAGTCTACATTAGTACATTCTACAATAGTACATTCTACGTTATGGCATTCTACATTAGTACATTCTACATTAGTACATTCTACGTTAGTACATTCTACATTAGTACATTCTATGTTATGACATTTCAAATTAGTATATTCTACATTAGTACATTCTACATTAGTACATTCCACGTTATCACATTCTACATTAGTACATTCTACATTAGTACATTCCACGTTATGACATTTTAAATTAGTATATTCTACATTAGTACATTCTACAGTAGTATATTCTATGTTATGACATTCTAAATTAGTATATTCTACATTAGTACATTCTATATTAGTACATTCTACGTTATGACATTCTACATTAGTACATTCTACATTAGTACATTCTTTTATGACATTCTACATTATTACATTCTACATTCATACAGTCTACATTAGTACATTTCACATTAGTACATTCTACGTTATGACATTCTGCATTAGTACATTTTACATCAGTACATTCTACATTAGTAAATTCTACGTTACAACATTCTACATTAGTAAATTCTACGTTATGACAGTCTACATCAGTACATTCTACATTAGTACATTCTACGTTACAACATTCTACATTAGTACATTCTATATTAGTACATTCTATGTTATGACATTTTAAATTAGTATATTCTACATTAGTACATTCTACATTAGTACATTCTACAGTAGTATATTCTATGTTATGACATTCTAAATTAGTATATTCTACATTAGTACATTCTACATTAGTACATTCTATGTTATGACATTTTAAATTAGTATATTCTACATTAGTACATTCTACATTAGTACATTCTACATTAGTACATTCCACGTTATGACATTCTACATTAGTACATTCTACATTAGTACATTCCACGTTATGACATTCTACGTTATGACATTCTATATTAGTACATTCTCCGCTATGACATTCTACATTAGTACATTCTATGTTATGACATTTTAAATTAGTATATTCTACATTAGTACATTCTACATTAGTACATTCTACAGTAGTATATTCTATGTTATGACATTCTAAATTAGTATATTCTACATTAGTACATTCTACATCAGTACATTCTATGTTATGACATTCTACATTATTACATTCTACATTCATACAGTCTACATTTGTACATTTTACATTAGTACATTCTATGTTATGACATTCTACATTAGTACATTTTACATCAGTACATTCTACATTAGTACATTCTACATTAGTACATTCTACGTTACAACATTCTACATTAGTACATTCTCCGCTATGACATTCTACATTACTACATTCTACATTAGTACATTCTACGTTACAACATTCTACATTATTACATTCTATGTTATGACATTTTAAATTAGTGTATTCTACATTAGGACAGTCTACATTAGTACATTCAACGTTATGACATTCTACATTAGTACATTCTACATTAGTACATTGTATGTTATGACATTCTACATTAGTACATTCTACATTCATACAGTCTACATTAGTACATTCTACGTTATGACATTCTACATTAGTACATTTTACATCAGTACATTCTACATTAGTAAATTCTACGTTATGACAGTCTACATTAGTACATTCTACATTAGTACATTCTACGTTACATTCTAAATTAGTACATTCTCCGCTATGACATTCTACATTAGTACATTCTACATTAGTACATTCTACGTTACATTCTACATTAGTACATTCTACATTAGCATATTCTCCGTTATGACATTCTACATTAGTACATTCTACCTTACAACATTCTACATTAGTACATTCTACATTAGTACATTCTCCGCTATGACATTCTACATTAGTACATTCTACATTAGTACATTCTACATTAGTACATTTTATATTAGTACATTCTACGTTATGACATTCTACATTAGTACATTTTACCTCAGTACATTCTACATTAGTAAATTCTACGTTATGACGTTATACATTAGTACATTCCACGTTATGACATTCTACATTAGTACATTCTACATTACGACATTCTACATTAGAACATTCTACATTAGTACATTCTACATTATTACATTCTACATTAGTACATTCTACATTCTCCGCTATGACATTCTACATTAGTACATTCTACAGTAGTATATTCTATGTTATGACATTCTAAATTAGTACATTCTACATTAGTACATTCTATGTTATGACATTCTACATTATTACATTCTACATTCATACAGTCTACATTAGTACATTTTACATCAGTACATTCTACATTAGTACATTCTACGTTACAACATTCTACATTAGTACATTCTACATTAGTACATTCTCCGCTATGACATTCTACATTAGTACATTCTACGTTATGACATTCTACTTTAGTACATTCTCCGCTATGACATTCTACATTAGTACATTCTACATTAGTACATTCTATGTTATGACATTCTACATTAGTACATTCTACATTCATACAGTCTACATTAGTACATTCTACAATAATACATTCTACGTTATGGCATTCTACATTAGTACATTCTACGTTTGTACATTTTACGTTATGACATTCTACGTTATGACATTCTACGTTATGACATTCTACATTAGTACATTCTACGCTATGACATTCTACGTTAGTACATTCTACGTTATGACATTCTACGTTATGACATTTTACAATAGTACATTCTACATTAGTACATTCTACATTAGTACATTCCACGTTATGACATTCTACATTAGTACATTCTACATTAGTACATTCTACATTAGTACATTTTATATTAGTACATTCCACGTTATGACATTCTACATTAGTACATTCTACATTACGACATTCTACATTAGAACATTCTACATTAGTACATTCTACTTTATTACATTCTACATTAAGACATTCTACGTTATGACATTCTACATTAGTACATTCTACGTTACAACATTCTACATTAGTACATTCTACATTCTCCGCTATGACATTCTACATTAGTACATTCTACAGTAGTATATTCTATGTTATGACATTCTAAATTAGTATATTCTACATTAGTACATTCTACATTAGTACATTCTATGTTATGACATTCTACATTATTACATTCTACATTCATACAGTCTACATTTGTACATTTTACATTAGTACATTCTATGTTATGACATTCTACTTTAGTACATTTTACATCAGTACATTCTACATTAGTACATTCTACGTTACAACATTCTACATTAGTACATTCTACATTAGTACATTCTCCGCTATGACATTCTACATTAGTACATTCTACGTTATGACATTCTACTTTAGTACATTCTCCGCTATGACATTCTACATTAGTACATTCTACATTAGTACATTCTATGTTATGACATTCTACATTAGTACATTCTACATTCATACAGTCTACATTAGTACATTCTACAATAATACATTCTACGTTATGGCATTCTACATTAGTACATTCTACGTTTGTACATTTTACGTTATGACATTCTACGTTATGACATTCTACATTAGTACATTCTACGCTATGACATTCTACATTAGTACATTCTACGTTATGACATTCTACGTAATGACATTTTACTTTAGTACATTCTACGCTATGACATTCTACATTAGTACATTCTACGTTATGACATTCTACGTTATGACATTTTACAATAGTACATTCTACATTAGTACATTCTACATTAGTACATTCCACGTTATGACATTCTACATTAGTACATTCTACATTAGTACATTTTATATTAGTACATTCTACGTTATGACATTCTACATTAGTACATTTTACCTCAGTACATTCTACATTAGTAAATTCTACGTTATGACGTTATACATTAGTACATTCCACGTTATGACATTCTACATTAGTACATTCTACATTAGTACATTCTACATTAGTACATTCTACATTAGTACATTCTACATTATTACATTCTACATTAAGACATTCTACGTTATGACATTCTACATTAGTACATTCTACGTTACAACATTCTACATTAGTACATTCTACATTCTCCGCTATGACATTCTACATTAGTACATTCTACAGTAGTATATTCTATGTTATGACATTCTAAATTAGTATATTCTACATTAGTACATTTTACATCAGTACATTCTACATTAGTACATTCTACATTAGTACATTCTACGTTACATTCTACATTAGTACATTCTACATTAATACATTCTCCGCTATGACATTCTACATTAGTACATTCTACGTTATGACATTCTACTTTAGTACATTCTCCGCTATGACATTCTACATTAGTACATTCTACATTAGTACATTCTATGTTATGACATTCTACATTAGTACATTCTACATTCATACAGTCTACATTAGTACATTCTACAATAATACATTCTACGTTATGGCATTCTACATTAGTACATTCTACGTTTGTACATTTCACGTTATGACATTCTACGTTATGACATTCTACGTTATGACATTCTACATTAGTACATTCTACGCTATGACATTCTACATTAGTACATTCTACGTTATGACATTCTACGTAATGACATTTTACTTTAGTACATTCTACGCTATGACATTCTACATTAGTACATTCTACGTTATGACATTCTACGTTATGACATTTTACAATAGTACATTCTACATTAGTACATTCCACGTTATGACATTCTACATTAGTACATTCTACATTAGTACATTTTATATTAGTACATTCTACGTTATGACATTCTACATTAGTACATTTTACCTCAGTACATTCTACATTAGTAAATTCTACGTTATGACGTTATACATTAGTACATTCCACGTTATGACATTCTACATTAGTACATTCTACATTAGTACATTCTACATTACGACATTCTACATTAGAACATTCTACATTAGTACATTCTACATTATTACATTCTACATTAAGACATTCTACGTTATGACATTCTACATTAGTACATTCTACGTTACGACATTCTACATTAGTACATTCTACATTCTCCGCTATGACATTCTACATTAGTACATTCTATGTTATGACATTCTACATTAGTACATTTTACATCAGTACATTCTACATTAGTACATTCTACATTAGTACATTCTACAATAATACATTCTACGTTATGGCATTCTACATTAGTACATTCTACGTTTGTACATTTTACGTTATGACATTCTACGTTATGACATTCTACATTAGTACATTCTACATTAGTACATTCTACGTTATGACATTCTACGTAATGACATTTTACTTTAGTACATTCTACGCTATGACATTCTACATTAGTACATTCTACGTTATGACATTCTACGTTATGACATTTTACAATAGTACATTCTACATTAGTACATTCTACATTAGTACATTCTCCGCTATGACATTCTACATTAGTACATTCTACATTAGTACATTCTATGTTATGACATTCTACATTAGTACATTCTACTTTCATACAGTCTACATTAGTACATTCTACAATAATACATTCTACGTTATGGCATTCTACATTAGTACATTCTACGTTTGTACATTTTACGTTATGACATTCTACGTTATGACATTCTACGTTATGACATTCTACATTAGTACATTCTACGCTATGACATTCTACATTAGTACATTCTACGTTATGACATTCTACGTGATGACATTTTACTTTAGTACATTCTACGCTATGACATTCTACATTAGTACATTCTACGTTATGACATTCTACGTTATGACATTTTACAATAGTACATTCTACATTAGTACATTCTACATTATGACATTCTACATTAGTACATTCTACATTAGTACATTTTATATTAGTACATTCTACGTTATGACATTCTACATTAGTACATTTTACCTCAGTACATTCTACATTAGTAAATTCTACGTTATGACGTTATACATTAGTACATTCCACGTTATGACATTCTACATTAGTACATTCTACATTAGTACATTCTACATTAGTACATTCTACATTAGAACATTCTACATTAGTACATTCTACTTTATGACATTCTACGTTATGACATTCTACATTAGTACATTCTACATTAGTACATTCTACATTAGAACATTCTACATTATTACATTCTACATTAAGACATTCTACGTTATGACATTCTACATTAGTACATTCTACGTTACAACATTCTACATTAGTACATTCTACATTCTCCGCTATGACATTCTACATTAGTACATTCTACAGTAGTATATTCTATGTTATGACATTCTAAATTAGTATATTCTACATTAGTACATTTTACATCAGTACATTCTACATTAGTACATTCTACATTAGTACATTCTACGTTACAACATTCTACATTAGTACATTCTACATTAATACATTCTCCGCTATGACATTCTACATTAGTACATTCTACGTTATGACATTCTACTTTAGTACATTCTCCGCTATGACATTCTACATTAGTACATTCTACATTAGTACATTCTATGTTATGACATTCTACATTAGTACATTCTACATTCATACAGTCTACATTAGTACATTCTACAATAATACATTCTACGTTATGGCATTCTACATTAGTACATTCTACGTTTGTACATTTTACGTTATGACATTCTACGTAATGACATTTTACTTTAGTACATTCTACGCTATGACATTCTACATTAGTACATTCTACGTTATGACATTCTACGTTATGACATTTTACAATAGTACATTCTACATTAGTACATTCTACATTAGTACATTCCACGTTATGACATTCTACATTAGTACATTCTACATTAGTACATTTTATATTAGTACATTCTACGTTATGACATTCTACATTAGTACATTTTACCTCAGTACATTCTACATTAGTAAATTCTACGTTATGACGTTATACATTAGTACATTCCACGTTATGACATTCTACATTAGTACATTCTACATTAGTACATTCTACATTAGTACATTCTACATTAGTACATTCTACATTATTACATTCTACATTAAGACATTCTACGTTATGACATTCTACATTAGTACATTCTACGTTACAACATTCTACATTAGTACATTCTACATTCTCCGCTATGACATTCTACATTAGTACATTCTACAGTAGTATATTCTATGTTATGACATTCTAAATTAGTATATTCTACATTAGTACATTTTACATCAGTACATTCTACATTAGTACATTCTACATTAGTACATTCTACGTTACATTCTACATTAGTACATTCTACATTAATACATTCTCCGCTATGACATTCTACATTAGTACATTCTACGTTATGACATTCTACTTTAGTACATTCTCCGCTATGACATTCTACATTAGTACATTCTACATTAGTACATTCTATGTTATGACATTCTACATTAGTACATTCTACATTCATACAGTCTACATTAGTACATTCTACAATAATACATTCTACGTTATGGCATTCTACATTAGTACATTCTACGTTTGTACATTTCACGTTATGACATTCTACGTTATGACATTCTACGTTATGACATTCTACATTAGTACATTCTACGCTATGACATTCTACATTAGTACATTCTACGTTATGACATTCTACGTAATGACATTTTACTTTAGTACATTCTACGCTATGACATTCTACATTAGTACATTCTACGTTATGACATTCTACGTTATGACATTTTACAATAGTACATTCTACATTAGTACATTCCACGTTATGACATTCTACATTAGTACATTCTACATTAGTACATTTTATATTAGTACATTCTACGTTATGACATTCTACATTAGTACATTTTACCTCAGTACATTCTACATTAGTAAATTCTACGTTATGACGTTATACATTAGTACATTCCACGTTATGACATTCTACATTAGTACATTCTACATTAGTACATTCTACATTACGACATTCTACATTAGAACATTCTACATTAGTACATTCTACATTATTACATTCTACATTAAGACATTCTACGTTATGACATTCTACATTAGTACATTCTACGTTACGACATTCTACATTAGTACATTCTACATTCTCCGCTATGACATTCTACATTAGTACATTCTATGTTATGACATTCTACATTAGTACATTTTACATCAGTACATTCTACATTAGTACATTCTACATTAGTACATTCTACAATAATACATTCTACGTTATGGCATTCTACATTAGTACATTCTACGTTTGTACATTTTACGTTATGACATTCTACGTTATGACATTCTACATTAGTACATTCTACATTAGTACATTCTACGTTATGACATTCTACGTAATGACATTTTACTTTAGTACATTCTACGCTATGACATTCTACATTAGTACATTCTACGTTATGACATTCTACGTTATGACATTTTACAATAGTACATTCTACATTAGTACATTCTACATTAGTACATTCTCCGCTATGACATTCTACATTAGTACATTCTACATTAGTACATTCTATGTTATGACATTCTACATTAGTACATTCTACTTTCATACAGTCTACATTAGTACATTCTACAATAATACATTCTACGTTATGGCATTCTACATTAGTACATTCTACGTTTGTACATTTTACGTTATGACATTCTACGTTATGACATTCTACGTTATGACATTCTACATTAGTACATTCTACGCTATGACATTCTACATTAGCACATTCTACGTTATGACATTCTACGTGATGACATTTTACTTTAGTACATTCTACGCTATGACATTCTACATTAGTACATTCTACGTTATGACATTCTACGTTATGACATTTTACAATAGTACATTCTACATTAGTACATTCTACATTAGTACATTCCACGTTATGACATTCTACATTAGTACATTCTACATTAGTACATTTTATATTAGTACATTCTACGTTATGACATTCTACATTAGTACATTTTACCTCAGTACATTCTACATTAGTAAATTCTACGTTATGACGTTATACATTAGTACATTCCACGTTATGACATTCTACATTAGTACATTCTACATTAGTACATTCTACATTAGAACATTCTACATTAGTACATTCTACTTTATGACATTCTACGTTATGACATTCTACATTAGTACATTCTACATTAGTACATTCTACATTAGAACATTCTACATTATTACATTCTACATTAAGACATTCTACGTTATGACATTCTACATTAGTACATTCTACGTTACAACATTCTACATTAGTACATTCTACATTCTCCGCTATGACATTCTACATTAGTACATTCTACAGTAGTATATTCTATGTTATGACATTCTAAATTAGTATATTCTACATTAGTACATTTTACATCAGTACATTCTACATTAGTACATTCTACATTAGTACATTCTACGTTACAACATTCTACATTAGTACATTCTACATTAATACATTCTCCGCTATGACATTCTACATTAGTACATTCTACGTTATGACATTCTACTTTAGTACATTCTCCGCTATGACATTCTACATTAGTACATTCTACATTAGTACATTCTATGTTATGACATTCTACATTAGTACATTCTACATTCATACAGTCTACATTAGTACATTCTACAATAATACATTCTACGTTATGGCATTCTACATTAGTACATTCTACGTTTGTACATTTTACGTTATGACATTCTACGTTATGACATTCTACGTTATGACATTCTACATTAGTACATTCTACGCTATGACATTCTACATTAGTACATTCTACGTTATGACATTCTACGTAATGACATTTTACTTTAGTACATTCTACGCTATGACAATCTACATTAGTACATTCTACGTTATGACATTCTACGTTATGACATTTTACAATAGTACATTCTACATTAGTACATTCCACGTTATGACATTCTACATTAGTACATTCTACATTAGTACATTTTATATTAGTACATTCTACGTTATGACATTCTACATTAGTACATTTTACCTCAGTACATTCTACATTAGTAAATTCTACGTTATGACGTTATACATTAGTACATTCCACGTTATGACATTCTACATTAGTACATTCTACATTAGTACATTCTACATTACGACATTCTACATTAGAACATTCTACATTAGTACATTCTACATTATTACATTCTACATTAAGACATTCTACGTTATGACATTCTACATTAGTACATTCTACGTTACAACATTCTACATTAGTACATTCTACATTCTCCGCTATGACATTCTACATTAGTACATTCTATGTTATGACATTCTACATTAGTACATTTTACATCAGTACATTCTACATTAGTACATTCTACGTTACAACATTCTACATTAGTACATTCTACATTAATACATTCTCCGCTATGACATTCTACATTAGTACATTCTACGTTATGACATTCTACTTTAGTACATTCTCCGCTATGACATTCTACATTAGTACATTCTACATTAGTACATTCTATGTTATGACATTCTACATTAGTACATTCTACATTCATACAGTCTACATTAGTACATTCTACAATAATACATTCTACGTTATGGCATTCTACATTAGTACATTTTACGTTATGACATTCTACGTTATGACATTCTACATTAGTACATTCTACGCTATGACATTCTACATTAGTACATTCTACGTAATGACATTTTACTTTAGTACATTCTACGCTATGACATTCTACATTAGTACATTCTACGTTATGACATTCTACGTTATGACATTTTACAATAGTACATTCTACATTAGTACATTCTACATTAGTACATTCCACGTTATGACATTCTACATTAGTACATTCTACATTAGTACATTCTCCGCTATGATATTCTACATTAGTACATTCTACATTAGTAAATTCTACATTAGTAAATTCTACGTTATGACAGTCTACATTAGTACATTCTACATTAGTACATTCTACGTTACAACATTCTACTTTAGTAAATTCTACGTTATGAGAGTCTACATTAGTACATTCTACCTTACATTCTACATTAGTACATTCTCTGCTATGACATTCTACATTAGTACATTCTATGTTATGACATTTTATATTAGTATATTCTACATTAGTACAGTCTACATTAGTACATTCAATGTTATGACATTCTACATTAGTACATTCTACATTAGTACATTCTACGTTATGACATTCATTAGTACATTTTACATCAGTACATTCTACATTAGTAAATTCTACGTTATGACAGTCTACATTAGTACATTCTACATTAGTACATTCTACGTTACATTCTACATTAGTACATTCTACATTAGTACATTCTCCGCTATGACATTCAACATTAGTACATTCTACGTTATGAAATTCTACGTTATGACATTTTACATTAGTACATTCTAAATTAGTACATTTTACATTTGTACATTCTACGTTATGACATTCTACGTGATGACATTCTACATTAGTACATTCTACATTAGTACATTCTACATTAGTACATTTTACTTTTGTACATTCTACGTTATGACATTCTACGTGATGACATTCTACATTAGTACATTCTACATTAGTACATTTTACGTTATGACATTCTACGTTATGACATTTTACAATAGTACATTCTACATTACGTCATTCTACATTAGTACATTTTAAATTAGTATATTCTACATTAGTACAGTCTACATTAGTACATTCTTCATTAGTACATTATACGCTATGACATTCTACATTAGTACATTCTACGTTATGACATTCTACGTTATGACATTTTACAATAGTACATTCTACATTAGTACATTCTACATTAGTACATTCCACGTTATGACATTCTACATTAGTACATTCTACATTAGTACATTCTCCGCTATGATATTCTACATTAGTACATTCTACAGTAGTATATTCTATGTTATGACATTCTAAATTAGTATATTCTACATTACTACATTCTACAATATTATATTCTACATTAAGACATTCTACGTTATGACATTCTACATTAGTATATTCTACATTAGTACATTCTACAGTAGCATATTCGGTTATGACATTCTAAATTAGTATATTCTACATTAGTACATTCTACCTTAGTACATTCTACGTTATGACATTCTACATTAGTACATTCTACATTAGTACATTCTATGTTATGACATTCTACATTATTACATTCTACATTCATACAGTCTACATTAGTACATTTTACATCAGTACATTCTACATTAGTAAATTCTACATTAGTAAATTCTACGTTATGACAGTCTACATTAGTACATTCTACATTAGTACATTCTACGTTACAACATTCTACTTTAGTAAATTCTACGTTATGACAGTCTACATTAGTACATTCTACCTTACATTCTACATTAGTACATTCTCTGCTATGACATTCTACATTAGTACATTCTATGTTATGACATTTTATATTAGTATATTCTACATTAGTACAGTCTACATTAGTACATTCAATGTTATGACATTCTACATTAGTACATTCTACATTAGTACATTCTACGTTATGACATTCTACATTAGTACATTTTACATCAGTACATTCTACATTAGTAAATTCTACGTTATGACAGTCTACATTAGTACATTCTACATTAGTACATTATACGTTACATTCTACATTAGTACATTCTATGTTATGACATTTTATATTAGTATATTCTACATTAGTACAGTCTACATTAGTACATTCAATGTTATGACATTCTACATTAGTACATTCTACATTAGTACTTTCTACGTTATGACAGTCTACATTAGTACATTTTACATCAGTACATTCTACATTAGTAAATTCTACGTTATGACAGTCTACATTAGTACATTCTACATTAGTACATTCTCCGCTATGACATTCTACATTAGTACATTCTAGGTTATGACATTCTACATTAGTACATTTTACATCAGTACATTCTACATTAGTAAATTCTACGTTATGACAGTCAACATTAGTACATTCTACATTAGTACATTGTCTGCTATGACATTCTACATTAGTACATTCTACGTTATGAAATTCTACGTTATGACATTTTACATTAGTACATTCTAAATTAGTACATTTTACATTTGTACATTCTACATTATGACATTCTACGTGATGACATTCTACATTAGTACATTCTACATTAGTACATTCTACGTAATGACATTTTACGTTATGACATACTACATTAGTACATTCTACATTAGTACATTTTACGTTATGACATTCTACATTAGTACATTCTACGTTATGACATTCTACATTAGTAAATTCTACATTAATACATTCTACGTCACGTCATTCTACAATAGTACATTCTACATTACGTCATTCTACATTAGTACATTCTAAATTAGTACATTCTACATTAGTACATTCTACATTAGTACATTTTATATTAGTACATTCTACGTTATGACATTCTACATTAGTACATTTTACCTCAGTACATTCTACATTAGTAAATTCTACGTTATGACGTTATACATTAGTACATTCCACGTTATGACATTCTACATTAGTACATTCTACATTAGTACATTCTACATTAGTACATTCTACATTAGTACATTCTACATTAGTTCATTCTACATTAGTACATTCTACGTTATGACATTCTACATTAGTACATTCTACGTTACAACATACTACATTCTCCGCTATGACATTCTACATTAGTACATTCTACAGTAGTATATTCTATGTTATGACATTCTAAATTAGTATATTCTACATTAGTACATTCTACATTAGTACATTCTATGTTATGACATTCTACATTATTACATTCTACATTCATACAGTCTACATTTGTACATTTTACATTAGTACATTCTATGTTATGACATTCTACATTAGTACATTTTACATCAGTACATTCTACATTAGTACATTCTACATTAGTACATTCTACGTTACAACATTCTACATTAGTACATTCTACATTAGTACATTCTACGTTATGACATTCTACTTTAGTACATTCTCCGCTATGACATTCTACATTAGTACATTCTACATTAGTACATTCTATGTTATGACATTCTACATTAGTACATTCTACTTTAGTACATTCTACGCTATGACATTCTACATTAGTACATTCTACGTTATGACATTCTACGTAATGACATTTTACTTTAGTACATTCTACGCTATGACATTCTACATTAGTACATTCTACGTTATGACATTCTACGTTATGACATTTTACAATAGTACATTCTACATTAGTACATTCTACATCAGTACATTCCACGTTATGACATTCTACATTAGTACATTCTACATTAGTACATTCTCCGCTATATTCTACATTAGTACATTCTACATTAGTACATTCTCCGCTATGATATTCTACATTAGTACATTCTACAGTAGTATATTCTATGTTATGACATTCTAAATTAGTATATTCTACATTACTACAGTCTACGTTATTACATTCTACATTAAGACATTCTACGTTATGACATTCTACATTAGTATATTCTACATTAGTACATTCTACAGTCGTATATTCTATCTTATGACATTCTAAATTAGTATATTCTACATTAGTACATTCTATATTAGTACATTCCACGTTATGACATTCTACATTAGTACATTCTACATTAGTACATTCCACGTTATGACATTCTACATTAGTAAATTCTACATTAGTAAATTCCACGTTATGACATTCTACATTAGTACATTCTACAGTCGTATATTCTATGTTATGACATTCTAAATTAGTATATTCTACATTAGTACATTCTATATTAGTACATTCCACGTTATGACATTCTACATTAGTACATTCTACATTAGTACATTCTACATTAGTACATTCTACATTAGTACATTCTACATTAGTACATTCCACGTTATGACATTCTACATTAGTACATTCTATATTAGTACATTCCACGTTATGACATTCTACATTAGTACATTCTACATTAGTACATTCTACATTGGTACATTCCACGTTATGACATTCTACATTAGTACATTCTACATTAGTACATTCTACAGTCGTATATTCTATGTTATGACATTCTAAATTAGTATATTCTACATTAGTACATTTTACGTTATGACATTCTACATTAGTACATTCTACGTTATGACATTCTACATTAGTAAATTCTACAGTAATACATTCTACGTCACGTCATTCTACATTAGTACATTCTACATTACGTCATTCTACATTATTACATTCTAAATTAGTACATTCTACATTAGTACATTCTACATTATGACATTCTAAGTTATGACATTGTACATTAGTTATTCTACATTAGTGTATTCTACTTTAGTACATTTTGCATTAGTACATTCTACATTATGACATTCTACGTTATGACATTCTATATTAGTACATTCTACGCTATGACATTCTACGTTATGACATTTTACATTAGTACATTCTACATTAGTATATTCTCCGTTATGACATTCTACATTAGTAAATTCTACATTAATACATTCTACGTCACGTCATTCTACATTAGTACATTCTACATTACGTCATTCTACATTAGTACATTCTAAATTAGTACATTCTACATTAGTACATTCTACATTATGACATTCTAAGTTATGACATTGTACATTAGTTATTCTACATTAGTGTATTCTACTTTAGTACATTTTGCATTAGTACATTCTACATTATGACATTCTACATTATGACATTCTATATTAGTACATTCTACGCTATGACATTCTACATTAGTACATTCTACTTTACAACATTCTACATTAGTACATTCTACATTTGCACATTCTCCGCTATGACATTCTACATTAGTACATTCTACATTAGTACATTTTATATTAGTACATTCCACATTAGTACATTCTACATTAGTACATTTTACCTCAGTACATTCTACATTAGTAAATTCTACGTAATGACATTTTACATTAGTACATTCTACGCTATGACATTCTACATTAGTACATTCTACATCAGTACATTCCACGTTATGACATTTTACATTAGTACATTCTACATTAGTACATTCTCCGCTATGATATTCTACATTAGTACATTCTACAGTAGTATATTCTATGTTATGACATTCTAAATTAGTATATTCTACATTACTACAGTCTACGTTATTACATTCTACATTAAGACATTCTACGTTATGACATTCTACATTAGTATATTCTACATTAGTACATTCTATATTAGTACATTCCACATTATGACATTCTACATTAGTACATTCTACATTAGTACATTCCACGTTATGACATTCTACATTAGTACATTGTACATTAGTACATTCTACATTAGTACATTCCACGTTATGACATTCTACATTAGTACATTCTACAGTCGTATATTCTATGTTATGACATTCTAAATTAGTATATTCTACATTAGTACATTCTATATTAGTACATTCCACGTTATGACATTCTACATTAGTACATTCTACATTAGTACATTCTACATTAGTACATTCCACGTTATGACATTCTACATTAGTACATTCTACATTAGTACATTCTATATTAGTACATTCCACGTTATGACATTCTACATTAGTACATTCTACATTAGTACATTCCACGTTATGACATTCTACATTAGTACATTCTACATTAGTACATTCTACATTAGTACATTCCACGTTATGACATTCTACATTAGTACATTCTACAGTCGTATATTCTATGTTATGACATTCTAAATTAGTATATTCTACATTAGTACATTTTACGTTATGACATTCTACATTAGTACATTCTACGTTATGACATTCTACATTAGTAAATTCTACATTAGTACATTTTACGTTATGACAATCTACATTAGTACATTCTACGTTATGACATTCTACATTAGTAAATTCTACATTAATACATTCTACGTCACGTCATTCTACATTAGTACATTCTACATTACGTCATTCTACATTAGTACATTCTAAATTAGTACATTCTACATTAGTACATTCTACATTATGACATTCTAAGTTATGACATTGTACATTAGTTATTCTACATTAGTGTATTCTACTTTAGTACATTTTGCATTACTACATTCTACATTATGACATTCTACGTTATGACATTCTATATTAGTACATTCTACGCTATGACATTCTACGTTATTACATTTTACATTAGTACATTCTACATTAGTATATTCTCCGTTATGACATTCTACATTAGTACATTCTACTTTACAACATTCTACATTAGTACATTCTACATTTGTACATTCTCCGCTATGACATTCTACATTAGTACATTCTACATTAGTACATTCTACATTAGTACCTTTTATATTAGTACATTCTACGTTATGACATTCTACATTAGTACATTTTACCTCAGTACATTCTACATTAGTAAATTCTACGTTATGACGTTATACATTAGTACATTCCACGTTATGACATTATACATTAGTACATTCTACATTAGTACATTCTACATTAGAACATTCTACATTAGTACATTCTACATTAGTACATTCTACATTAAGACATTCTACGTTATGACATTCTACATTAGTACATTCTACAGTAGTATATTCTATGTTATGACATTCTAAATTAGTATATTCTACATTAGTACATTCTACATTAGTACATTCTATGTTATGACATTCTACATTATTACATTCTACATTCATACAGTCTACATTTGTACATTTTACATTAGTACATTCTATGTTATGACATTCTACATTAGTACATTTTACATCAGTACATTCTACATTAGTACATTCTCCGCTATGACATTCTACATTAGTACATTCTACATTAGTACATTCTCCGCTATGACATTCTACATTAGTACATTCTACGCTATGACATTCTACATTAGTACATTCTACATTAGTACATTCTCCGCTATGACATTCTACATTAGTACATTCTACAGTCGTATATTCTATGTTATGACATTCTAAATTAGTATATTCTACATTAGTACATTTTACGTTATGACATTCTACATTAGTACATTCTACGTTATGACATTCTACATTAGTAAATTCTACAGTAATACATTCTACGTCACGTCATTCTACATTAGTACATTCTACATTACGTCATTCTACATTATTACATTCTAAATTAGTACATTCTACATTAGTACATTCTACATTATGACATTCTAAGTTATGACATTGTACATTAGTTATTCTACATTAGTGTATTCTACTTTAGTACATTTTGCATTAGTACATTCTACATTATGACATTCTACGTTATGACATTCTATATTAGTACATTCTACGCTATGACATTCTACGTTATGACATTTTACATTAGTACATTCTACATTAGTATATTCTCCGTTATGACATTCTACATTAGTAAATTCTACATTAATACATTCTACGTCACGTCATTCTACATTAGTACATTCTACATTACGTCATTCTACATTAGTACATTCTAAATTAGTACATTCTACATTAGTACATTCTACATTATGACATTCTAAGTTATGACATTGTACATTAGTTATTCTACATTAGTGTATTCTACTTTAGTACATTTTGCATTAGTACATTCTACATTATGACATTCTACATTATGACATTCTATATTAGTACATTCTACGCTATGACATTCTACATTAGTACATTCTACTTTACAACATTCTACATTAGTACATTCTACATTTGCACATTCTCCGCTATGACATTCTACATTAGTACATTCTACATTAGTACATTTTATATTAGTACATTCCACATTAGTACATTCTACATTAGTACATTTTACCTCAGTACATTCTACATTAGTAAATTCTACGTAATGACATTTTACATTAGTACATTCTACGCTATGACATTCTACATTAGTACATTCTACATCAGTACATTCCACGTTATGACATTTTACATTAGTACATTCTACATTAGTACATTCTCCGCTATGATATTCTACATTAGTACATTCTACAGTAGTATATTCTATGTTATGACATTCTAAATTAGTATATTCTACATTACTACAGTCTACGTTATTACATTCTACATTAAGACATTCTACGTTATGACATTCTACATTAGTATATTCTACATTAGTACATTCTATATTAGTACATTCCACATTATGACATTCTACATTAGTACATTCTACATTAGTACATTCCACGTTATGACATTCTACATTAGTACATTGTACATTAGTACATTCTACATTAGTACATTCCACGTTATGACATTCTACATTAGTACATTCTACAGTCGTATATTCTATGTTATGACATTCTAAATTAGTATATTCTACATTAGTACATTCTATATTAGTACATTCCACGTTATGACATTCTACATTAGTACATTCTACATTAGTACATTCTACATTAGTACATTCCACGTTATGACATTCTACATTAGTACATTCTACATTAGTACATTCTAAATTAGTACATTCCACGTTATGACATTCTACATTAGTACATTCTACATTAGTACATTCCACGTTATGACATTCTACATTAGTACATTCTACATTAGTACATTCTACATTAGTACATTCCACGTTATGACATTCTACATTAGTACATTCTACAGTCGTATATTCTGTTATGACATTCTAAATTAGTATATTCTACATTAGTACATTTTACGTTATGACATTCTACATTAGTACATTCTACGTTATGACATTCTACATTAGTAAATTCTACATTAGTACATTTTACGTTATGACAATCTACATTAGTACATTCTACGTTATGACATTCTACATTAGTAAATTCTACATTAATACATTCTACGTCACGTCATTCTACATTAGTACATTCTACATTACGTCATTCTACATTAGTACATTCTAAATTAGTACATTCTACATTAGTACATTCTACATTATGACATTCTAAGTTATGACATTGTACATTAGTTATTCTACATTAGTGTATTCTACTTTAGTACATTTTGCATTACTACATTCTACATTATGACATTCTACGTTATGACATTCTATATTAGTACATTCTACGCTATGACATTCTACGTTATTACATTTTACATTAGTACATTCTACATTAGTATATTCTCCGTTATGACATTCTACATTAGTACATTCTACTTTACAACATTCTACATTAGTACATTCTACATTTGTACATTCTCCGCTATGACATTCTACATTAGTACATTCTACATTAGTACATTCTACATTAGTACCTTTTATATTAGTACATTCTACGTTATGACATTCTACATTAGTACATTTTACCTCAGTACATTCTACATTAGTAAATTCTACGTTATGACGTTATACATTAGTACATTCCACGTTATGACATTATACATTAGTACATTCTACATTAGTACATTCTACATTAGAACATTCTACATTAGTACATTCTACATTAGTACATTCTACATTAAGACATTCTACGTTATGACATTCTACATTAGTACATTCTACAGTAGTATATTCTATGTTATGACATTCTAAATTAGTATATTCTACATTAGTACATTCTACATTAGTACATTCTATGTTATGACATTCTACATTATTACATTCTACATTCATACAGTCTACATTTGTACATTTTACATTAGTACATTCTATGTTATGACATTCTACATTAGTACATTTTACATCAGTACATTCTACATTAGTACATTCTCCGCTATGACATTCTACATTAGTACATTCTACATTAGTACATTCTCCGCTATGACATTCTACATTAGTACATTCTACGCTATGACATTCTACATTAGTACATTCTACATTAGTACATTCTCCGCTATGACATTCTACATTAGTACATTCTACATTAGTACATTCTATGTTATGACATTCTACATTAGTACATTCTACTTTAGTACATTCTACGCTATGACATTCTACATTAGTACATTCTACGTTATGACATTCTCCATTAGTACATTCTACGTTATGACATTCTACGTAATGACATTTTACATTAGTACATTCTACGCTATGACATTCTACATTAGTACATTCTACATTATGACATTCTACGCTATGACATTTTACAATAGTACATTCTACATTAGTACATTCTACATCAGTACATTCCACGTTATGACATTCTACATTAGTACATTCTACATTAGTACATTCTCCGCTATGATATTCTACATTAGTACATTCTACAGTAGTATATTCTATGTTATGACATTCTAAATTAGTATATTCTACATTACTACAGTCTACGTTATTACATTCTACATTAAGACATTCTACGTTATGACATTCTACATTAGTATATTCTACATTAGTACATTCTACAGTCGTATATTCTATGTTATGACATTCTAAATTAGTATATTCTACATTAGTACATTCTATATTAGTACATTCCACGTTATGACATTCTACATTAGTACATTCTACATTAGTACATTCTACATTATTACATTCCACGTTATGACATTCTACATTAGTACATTCTCCATTAGTACATTCTACATTAGTACATTCCACGTTATGACATTCTACATTAGTACATTCTATATTAGTATATTCCACGTTATGACATTCTACATTAGTACATTCTACATTGGTACATTCCACGTTATGACATTCTACATTAGTACATTCTAAATTAGTACATTTTACGTTATGACATTCTACATTAGTAAATTCTACATTAATACATTCTACGTCACGTCATTCTACATTAGTACATTCTACATTACGTCATTCTACATTAGTACATTCTAAATTAGTACATTCTACATTAGTACATTCTACATTATGACATTCTAAGTTATGACATTGTACATTAGTTATTCTACATTAGTGTATTCTACTTTAGTACATTTTGCATTAGTACATTCTACATTATGATATTCTACGTTATGACATTCTATATTAGTACATTCTACGCTATGACATTCTACGTTATGACATTTTACATTAGTACATTCTACATTAGTATATTCTACGTTATGACATTCTACATTAGTACATTCTACATTAGTACATTCTATGTTATGACATTCTACATTAGTACATTCTACATTAGTACATTTTACGTTATGACATTCTACATTAGTACATTCTACGTTATGACATTCTACATTAGTAAATTCTACATTAATACATTCTACATCACGTCATTATACATTAGTACATTCTACATTAGTACATTCTACATTAGTACATTCTACATTAGTACATTCTACATTATGACATTCTAAGTTATGACATTGTACATTAGTTATTCTACATTAGTGTATTCTACTTTAGTACATTTTGCATTAGTACATTCTACATTATGACATTCTACGTTATGACATTCTATATTAGTACATTCTACGCTATGACATTCTACGTTATGACATTTTACATTAGTACATTCTACATTAGTATATTCTCCGTTATGACATTCTACATTAGTACATTCTACTTTACAACATTCTACATTAGTACATTCTACATTTGTACATTCTCCGCTATGACATTCTACATTAGTACATTCTACATTAGTACATTCTACATTAGTACCTTTTATATTAGTACATTCTACGTTATGACATTCTACATTAGTACATTTTACCTCAGTACATTCTACATTAGTAAATTCTACGTTATGACGTTATACATTAGTACATTCCACGTTATGACATTCTACATTAGTACATTCTACATTAGTACATTCTACATTAGAACATTCTACATTAGTACATTCTACATTAGTACATTCTACATTAGTACATTCTACGTTATGACATTCTACATTAGTACATTCTACAGTAGTATATTCTATGTTATGACATTCTAAATTAGTATATTCTACATTAGTACATTCTACATTAGTACATTCTATGTTATGACATTCTACATTATTACATTCTACATTCATACAGTCTACATTTGTACATTTTACATTAGTACATTCTATGTTATGACATTCTACATTAGTACATTTTACATCAGTACATTCTACATTAGTACATTCTCCGCTATGACATTCTACATTAGTACATTCTACATTAGTACATTCTCCGCTATGACATTCTACATTAGTACATTCTACGCTATGACATTCTACATTAGTACATTCTACATTAGTACATTCTCCGCTATGACATTCTACATTAGTACATTCTACATTAGTACATTCTATGTTATGACATTCTACATTAGTACATTCTACTTTAGTACATTCTACGCTATGACATTCTACATTAGTACATTCTACGTTATGACATTCTCCATTAGTACATTCTACGTTATGACATTCTACGTAATGACATTTTACATTAGTACATTCTACGCTATGACATTCTACATTAGTACATTCTACGTTATGACATTCTACGTTATGACATTTTACAATAGTACATTCTACATTAGTACATTCTACATCAGTACATTCCACGTTATGACATTCTACATTAGTACATTCTACATTAGTACATTCTCCGCTATGATATTCTACATTAGTACATTCTACAGTAGTATATTCTATGTTATGACATTCTAAATTAGTATATTCTACATTACTACAGTCTACGTTATTACATTCTACATTAAGACATTCTACGTTATGACATTCTACATTAGTATATTCTACATTAGTACATTCTACAGTCGTATATTCTATGTTATGACATTCTAAATTAGTATATTCTACATTAGTACATTCTATATTAGTACATTCCACGTTATGAAATTCTACATTAGTACATTCTACATTAGTACATTCTACATTATTACATTCCACGTTATGACATTCTACATTAGTACATTCTACATTACTACATTCTATATTAGTACATTCCACGTTATGACATTCTACATTAGTACATTCTACATTACTACATTCTACATTAGTACATTCCACGTTGTGACATTCTACATTAGTATATTCCACGTTATGACATTCTACATTAGTACATTCTCCATTAGTACATTCTACATTAGTACATTCCACGTTATGATATTCTACATTAGTACATTCTATATTAGTATATTCCACGTTATGACATTCTACATTAGTACATTCTACATTAGTACATTCCACGTTATGACATTCTACATTAGTACATTCTAAATTAGTACATTTTACGTTATGACATTCTACATTAGTAAATTCTACATTAATACATTCTACGTCACGTCATTCTACATTAGTACATTCTACATTACGTCATTCTACATTAGTACATTCTAAATTAGTACATTCTACATTAGTACATTCTACATTATGACATTCTAAGTTATGACATTGTACATTAGTTATTCTACATTAGTGTATTCTACTTTAGTACATTTTGCATTAGTACATTCTACATTATGACATTCTACGTTATGACATTCTATATTAGTACATTCTACGCTATGACATTCTACGTTATGACATTTTACCTCAGTACATTCTACATTAGTAAATTCTACGTTATGACGTTATACATTAGTACATTCCACGTTATGACATTCTACATTAGTACATTCTACATTAGTACATTCTACATTAGTACATTCCACGTTATGACATTCTACATTAGTACATTCTACATTAGTACATTTTACGTTATGACATTCTACATTAGTACATTCTACGTTATGACATTCTACATTAGTAAATTCTACATTAATACATTCTACATCACGTCATTATACATTAGTACATTCTACATTAGTACATTCTACATTAGTACATTCTAAATTAGTACATTCTACATTAGTACATTCTACATTATGACATTGTACATTAGTTATTCTACATTAGTGTATTCTACTTTAGTACATTTTGCATTAGTACATTCTACATTAGTACATTTTACGTTATGACATTCTACATTAGTACATTCTACGTTATGACATTCTACATTAGTAAATTCTACATTAATACATTCTACGTCACGTCATTCTACATTAGTACATTCTACATTACGTCATTCTACATTAGTACATTCTAAATTAGTACATTCTACATTAGTACATTCTACATTATGACATTCTAAGTTATGACATTGTACATTAGTTATTCTACATTAGTGTATTCTACTTTAGTACATTTTGCATTAGTACATTCTACATTATGACATTCTACGTTATGACATTCTATATTAGTACATTCTACGCTATGACATTCTACGTTATGACATTTTACATTAGTACATTCTACATTAGTATATTCTCCGTTATGATATTCTACATTAGTACATTCTACATTAGTACATTCTATGTTATGACATTCTACATTAGTACATTCTACATTAGTACATTTTACGTTATGACATTCTACATTAGTACATTCTACGTTATGACATTCTACATTAGTAAATTCTACATTAATACATTCTACATCACGTCATTATACATTAGTACATTCTACATTAGTACATTCTACATTAGTACATTCTAAATTAGTACATTCTACATTAGTACATTCTACATTATGACATTCTAAGTTATGACATTGTACATGAGTTATTCTACATTAGTGTATTCTACTTTAGTACCTTTTGCATTAGTACATTCTACATTATGACATTCTACGTTATGACATTCTATATTAGTACATTCTACGCTATGACATTCTACGTTGACATTTTACATTAGTACATTCTACATTAGTATATTCTCCGTTATGACATTCTACATTAGTACATTCTACTTTACAACATTCTACATTAGTACATTCTACATTTGTACATTCTCCGCTATGACATTCTACATTAGTACATTCCACGTTACGACATTCTACATTAGTACATTCTACATTAGTACATTCTACATTAGTACATTCTACATTAGTACATTCTACAGTCGTATATTCTGTTATGACATTCTAAATTAGTATATTCTAAATTAGTACATTTTACGTTATGACATTCTACATTAGTACATTCTACTTTACAACATTCTACATTAGTACATTCTACATTTGTACATTCTCCGCTATGACATTCTACATTAGTACATTCCACGTTATGACATTCTACATTAGTACATTCTACATTAGTACATTCTACATTAGTACATTCTACATTAGTACATTCTACATTAGTACATTCCACGTTATGACATTCTACATTAGTACATTCTACAGTCGTATATTCTGTTATGACATTCTAAATTAGTATATTCTAAATTAGTACATTTTACGTTATGACATTCTACATTAGTACATTTTACGTTATGACATTCTACATTAGTAAATTCTACATTAATACATTCTACGTCACGTCATTCTACATTAGTACATTCTACATTACGTCATTCTACATTAGTACATTCTAAATTAGTACATTCTACATTAGTACATTCTACATTATGACATTCTAAGTTATGACATTGTACATTAGTTATTCTACATTAGTGTATTCTACTTTAGTACATTTTGCATTAGTACATTCTACATTATGACATTCTACGTTATGACATTCTATATTAGTACATTCTACGCTATGACATTCTACGTTATGACATTTTACATTAGTACATTCTACATTAGTATATTCTCCGTTATGACATTCTACATTAGTACATTCTACATTAGTACATTCTATGTTATGACATTCTACATTAGTACATTCTACATTAGTACATTTTACGTTATGACATTCTACATTAGTAAATTCTACATTAATACATTCTACATCACGTCATTATACATTAGTACATTCTACATTAGTACATTCTACATTAGTACATTCTACATTATGACATTCTAAGTTATGACATTGTACATTAGTTATTCTACATTAGTGTATTCTACTTTAGTACATTTTGCATTAGTACATTCTACATTATGACATTCTACGTTATGACATTCTATATTAGTACATTCTACGCTATGACATTCTACGTTATGACATTTTACATTAGTACATTCTACATTAGTATATTCTCCGTTATGACATTCTACATTAGTACATTCTACTTTACAACATTCTACATTAGTACATTCTACATTTGTACATTCTCCGCTATGACATTCTACATTAGTACATTCTACATTAGTACATTCTACATTAGTACATTTTATATTAGTACATTCTACGTTATGACAATCTACATTAGTACATTTTACCTCAGTACATTCTACATTAGTAAATTCTACGTTATGACGTTATACATTAGTACATTCCACGTTATGACATTCTACATTAGTACATTCTACATTAGTACATTCTACATTAGTACATTCCACGTTATGACATTCTACATTAGTACATTCTACATTAGTACATTCCACGTTATGACATTCTACATTAGTACATTCTACATTAGTACATTCCACGTTATGACATTCTACATTAGTACATTCTACATTAGTACATTCTATTTTAGTATATTCCACGTTATGACATTCTACATTAGTACATTCTACATTAGTACATTCCACGTTATGACATTCTACATTAGTACATTCTACATTAGTACATTCTATATTAGTATATTCCACGTTATGACATTCTACATTAGTACATTCTACATTAGTACATTCCACGTTATGACATTCTACATTAGTACATTCTACAGTCGTATATTCTATGTTATGACATTCTAAATTAGTATATTCTACATTAGTACATTTTACGTTATGACATTCTACATTAGTACATTTTACGTTATGACATTCTACATTAGTAAATTCTACATTAATACATTCCACGTCACGTCATTCTACATTAGTACATTCTACATTAGTACATTCTACATTAGTACATTCTAAATTAGTACATTCTACATTAGTACATTCTACATTATGACATTCTAAGTTATGACATTGTACATGAGTTATTCTACATTAGTGTATTCTACTTTAGTACCTTTTGCATTAGTACATTCTACATTATGACATTCTACGTTATGACATTCTATATTAGTACATTCTACGCTATGACATTCTACGTTGACATTTTACATTAGTACATTCTACATTAGTATATTCTCCGTTATGACATTCTACATTAGTACATTCTACTTTACAACATTCTACATTAGTACATTCTACATTTGTACATTCTCCGCTATGACATTCTACATTAGTACATTCCACGTTATGACATTCTACATTAGTACATTCTACATTAGTACATTCTACATTAGTACATTCCACGTTATGACATTCTACATTAGTACATTCTACAGTCGTATATTCTGTTATGACATTCTAAATTAGTATATTCTAAATTAGTACATTTTACGTTATGACATTCTACATTAGTACATTCTACTTTACAACATTCTACATTAGTACATTCTACATTTGTACATTCTCCGCTATGACATTCTACATTAGTACATTCCACGTTATGACATTCTACATTAGTACATTCTACATTAGTACATTCTACATTAGTACATTCTACATTAGTACATTCTACATTAGTACATTCCACGTTATGACATTCTACATTAGTACATTCTACAGTCGTATATTCTGTTATGACATTCTAAATTAGTATATTCTAAATTAGTACATTTTACGTTATGACATTCTACATTAGTACATTTTACGTTATGACATTCTACATTAGTAAATTCTACATTAATACATTCTACGTCACGTCATTCTACATTAGTACATTCTACATTACGTCATTCTACATTAGTACATTCTAAATTAGTACATTCTACATTATGACATTCTAAGTTATGACATTGTACATTAGTTATTCTACATTAGTGTATTCTACTTTAGTACATTTTGCATTAGTACATTCTACATTATGACATTCTACGTTATGACATTCTATATTAGTACATTCTACGCTATGACATTCTACGTTATGACATTTTACATTAGTACATTCTACATTAGTATATTCTCCGTTATGACATTCTACATTAGTACATTCTACATTAGTACATTCTATGTTATGACATTCTACATTAGTACATTCTACATTAGTACATTTTACGTTATGACATTCTACATTAGTAAATTCTACATTAATACATTCTACATCACGTCATTATACATTAGTACATTCTACATTAGTACATTCTACATTAGTACATTCTACATTATGACATTCTAAGTTATGACATTGTACATTAGTTATTCTACATTAGTGTATTCTACTTTAGTACATTTTGCATTAGTACATTCTACATTATGACATTCTACGTTATGACATTCTATATTAGTACATTCTACGCTATGACATTCTACGTTATGACATTTTACATTAGTACATTCTACATTAGTATATTCTCCGTTATGACATTCTACATTAGTACATTCTACTTTACAACATTCTACATTAGTACATTCTACATTTGTACATTCTCCGCTATGACATTCTACATTAGTACATTCTACATTAGTACATTCTACATTAGTACATTTTATATTAGTACATTCTACGTTATGACAATCTACATTAGTACATTTTACCTCAGTACATTCTACATTAGTAAATTCTACGTTATGACGTTATACATTAGTACATTCCACGTTATGACATTCTACATTAGTACATTCTACATTAGTACATTCCACGTTATGACATTCTACATTAGTACATTCTACATTAGTACATTCCACGTTATGACATTCTACATTAGTACATTCTACATTAGTACATTCCACGTTATGACATTCTACATAAGTACATTCTACATTAGTACATTCTATATTAGTATATTCCACGTTATGACATTCTACATTAGTACATTCTACATTAGTACATTCCACGTTATGACATTCTACATTAGTACATTCTACATTAGTACATTCTATATTAGTATATTCCACGTTATGACATTCTACATTAGTACATTCTACATTAGTACATTCCACGTTATGACATTCTACATTAGTACATTCTACAGTCGTATATTCTATGTTATGACATTCTAAATTAGTATATTCTACATTAGTACATTTTACGTTATGACATTCTACATTAGTACATTTTACGTTATGACATTCTACATTAGTAAATTCTACATTAATACATTCTACGTCACGTCATTCTACATTAGTACATTCTACATTACGTCATTCTACATTAGTACATTCTACATTAGTACATTCTACATTATGACATTCTAAGTTATGACATTGTTCATTAGTTATTCTACATTAGTGTATTCTACTTTAGTACATTTTGCATTAGTACATTCTACATTATGACATTCTACGTTATGACATTCTATATTAGTACATTCTACGCTATAACATTCTACGTTATGACATTTTACATTAGTACATTCTACATTAGTATATTCTCCGTTATGACATTCTACATTAGTACATTCTATGTTATGACATTCTACATTAGTACATTCTACATTAGTACATTTTACGTTATGACATTCTACATTAGTACATTCTACATTAATACATTCTACATCACGTCATTCTACATTAGTACATTCTAAATTAGTACATTCTACATTAGTACATTCTACATTACGTCATTCTACATTAGTACATTCTAAATTAGTACATTCTACATTAGTACATTCTACATTATGACATTCTAAGTTATGACATTGTACATTAGTTATTCTACATTAGTGTATTCTACTTTAGTACATTTTGCATTAGTACATTCTACATTATGACATTCTACGTTATGACATTCTATATTAGTACATTCTACGCTATGACATTCTACGTTATGACATTTTACATTAGTACATTCTACATTAGTATATTCTCCGTTATGACATTCTACATTAGTACATTCTACTTTACAACATTCTACATTAGTACATTCTACATTTGTACATTCTCCGCTATGACATTCTACATTAGTACATTCTACATTAGTACATTTTATATTAGTACATTCTACGTTATGACATTCTACATTAGTACATTTTACCTCAGTACATTCTACATTAGTACATTCTATGTTATGACATTCTACATTCATACAGTCTACATTTGTACATTTTACATTAGTACATTCTATGTTATGACATTCTACATTAGTACATTTTGCATCAGTACATTCTACATTAGTACATTCTACATTAGTATATTCTACATTAGTACATTCTACGTTACAACATTCTACATTAGTACATTCTCCGCTATGACATTCTACATTAGTACATTCTACGTTATGACATTCTACTTTAGTACATTCTCCGCTATGACATTCTACATTAGTACATTCTATGTTATGACATTCTACTTTAGTACATTCTACTTTAGTACATTCTACGCTATGACATTCTACATTAGTACATTCTACGTTATGACATTCTACATTAGTACATTCTACGTTATGACATTCTACGTAATGACATTTTACATTAGTACATTCTACGCTATGACATTCTACATTAGTACATTCTACGTTATGACATTCTACGTTATGACATTTTACAATAGTACATTCCACGTTATGACATTCTACATTAGTACATTCTACATTAGTACATTCTCCGCTATGATATTCTACATTAGTACATTCTACAGTAGTATATTCTATGTTATGACATTCTAAATTAGTATATTCTACATTACTACAGTCTACGTTATTACATTCTACATTAAGACATTCTACGTTGTGACATTCTACATTAGTATATTCTACATTAGTACATTCTACAGTCGTATATTCTTTGTTATGACATTCTAAATTAGTATATTCTACATTAGTACATTCTATATTAGTACATTCCACGTTATGACATTCTACATTAGTACATTCTACATTAGTACATTCCACGTTATGACATTCTACATTAGTACATTCTACAGTCGTATATTCTATGTTATGACATTCTAAATTAGTATATTCTACATTAGTACATTCTATATTAGTACATTCCACGTTATGACATTCTACATTAGTACATTCTACATTAGTACATTCCACGTTATGACATTCTACATTAGTACATTCTACATTAGTACATTCTATATTAGTACATTCCACGTTATGACATTCTACATTAGTACATTCTACATTAGTAAATTCTACATTAGTACATTCCACGTTATGACATTCTACATTAGTACATTCTACATTAGTACATTCTACATTAGTACATTCCACGTTATGACATTCTACATTAGTACATTCTACATTAGTACATTCTATATTAGTATATTCCACGTTATGACATTCTACATTAGTACATTCTACATTAGTACATTATATATTAGTACATTCCACGTTATGACATTCTATATTAGTATATTCCACGTTATGACATTCTACATTAGTACATTCTACATTAGTACATTCTACATTAGTACATTCCACGTTATGACATTCTACATTAGTACATTCTACATTAGTACATTCTATATTAGTATATTCCACGTTATGACATTCTACATTAGTACATTCTACATTAGTACATTCTACATTAGTACATTCCACGTTATGACATTCTACATTAGTACATTCTACAGTCGTATATTCTATGTTATGACATTCTAAATTAGTATATTCTACATTAGTACATTTTACGTTATGACATTCTACATTAGTACATTTTACGTTATGACATTCTACATTAGTAAATTCTACATTAATACATTCTACATTAGTACATTCTCCATTAGTACATTCTACATTAGTACATTCCACGTTATGACATTCTACATTAGTACATTCTATATTAGTATATTCCACGTTATGACATTCTACATTAGTACATTCTACATTAGTACATTCCACGTTATGACATTCTACATTAGTACATTCTAAATTAGTACATTTTACGTTATGACATTCTACATTCTACATTAGTAAATTCTACATTAATACATTCTACGTCACGTCATTCTACATTAGTACATTCTACATTACGTCATTCTACATTAGTACATTCTAAATTAGTACATTCTACATTAGTACATTCTACATTATGACATTCTAAGTTATGACATTGTACATTAGTTATTCTACATTAGTGTATTCTACTTTAGTACATTTTGCATTAGTACATTCTACATTATGACATTCTACGTTATGACATTCTATATTAGTACATTCTACGCTATGACATTCTACGTTATGACATTTTACATTAGTACATTCTACATTAGTATATTCTACGTTATGACATTCTACATTAGTACATTCTACATTAGTACATTCTATGTTATGACATTCTACATTAGTACATTCTACATTAGTACATTTTACGTTATGACATTCTACATTAGTAAATTCTACGTTATGACATTCTACATTAGTAAATTCTACATTAATACATTCTACATCACGTCATTATACATTAGTACATTCTACATTAGTACATTCTAAATTAGTACATTCTACATTAGTACATTCTACATTATGACATTGTACATTAGTTATTCTACATTAGTGTATTCTACTTTAGTACATTTTGCATTAGTACATTCTACATTAGTACATTTTACGTTATGACATTCTACATTAGTACATTCTACGTTATGACATTCTACATTAGTAAATTCTACATTAATACATTCTACGTCACGTCATTCTACATTAGTACATTCTACATTACGTCATTCTAAATTAGTACATTCTACATTAGTACATTCTACATTATGACATTCTAAGTTATGACATTGTACATTAGTTATTCTACATTAGTGTATTCTACTTTAGTACATTTTGCATTAGTACATTCTACATTATGACATTCTACGTTATGACATTCTATATTAGTACATTCTACGCTATGACATTCTACGTTATGACATTTTACATTAGTACATTCTACATTAGTATATTCTCCGTTATGACATTCTACATTAGTACATTCTACATTAGTACATTCTATGTTATGACATTCTACATTAGTACATTCTACATTAGTACATTTTACGTTATGACATTCTACATTAGTACATTCTACGTTATGACATTCTACATTAGTAAATTCTACATTAATACATTCTACATCACGTCATTATACATTAGTACATTCTACATTAGTACATTCTAAATTAGTACATTCTACATTAGTACATTCTACATTATGACATTGTACATTAGTTATTCTACATTAGTGTATTCTACTTTAGTACATTTTGCATTAGTACATTCTACATTAGTACATTTTACGTTATGACATTCTACATTAGTACATTCTACGTTATGACATTCTACATTAGTAAATTCTACATTAATACATTCTACGTCACGTCATTATACATTAGTACATTCTACATTACGTCATTCTACATTAGTACATTCTAAATTAGTACATTCTACATTAGTACATTCTACATTATGACATTCTAAGTTATGACATTGTACATTAGTTATTCTACATTAGTGTATTCTACTTTAGTACATTTTGCATTAGTACATTCTACATTATGACATTCTACGTTATGACATTCTATATTAGTACATTCTACGCTATGACATTCTACGTTATGACATTTTACATTAGTACATTCTACATTAGTATATTCTCCGTTATGACATTCTACATTAGTACATTCTACTTTACAACATTCTACATTAGTACATTCTACATTTGTACATTCTCCGCTATAACATTCTACATTAGTACATTCTACATTAGTACATTTTATATTAGTACATTCTACGTTATGACATTCTACATTAGTACATTTTACCTCAGTACATTCTACATTAGTAAATTCTACGTTATGACGTTATACATTAGTACATTCCACGTTATGACATTCTACATTAGTACATTCTACATTAGTACATTCTACATTATGACATTCTAAGTTATGACATTCTAAGTTATGACATTGTACATTAGTTATTCTACATTAGTGTATTCTACTTTAATACATTTTGCATTAGTACATTCTACATTATGACATTCTACGTTATGACATTCTATATTAGTACATTCTATGCTATGACATTCTACGTTATGACATTTTACATTAGTACATTCTACATTAGTATATTCTCCGTTATGACATTCTACATTAGTACATTCTACTTTACAACATTCTACATTAGTACATTCTACATTTGTACATTCTCCGCTATGACATTCTACATTAGTACATTCTACATTAGTACATTCTACATTAGTACATTTTATATTAGTACATTCTACGTTATGACATTCTACATTAGTACATTTTACCTCAGTACATTCTACATTAGTAAATTCTACGTTATGACGTTATACATTAGTACATTCCACGTTATGACATTCTACAATAGTACATTCTACATTAGTACATTCTACATTAGAACATTCTACATTAGTACATTCTACATTAGTACATTCTACGTTATGACATTCTACGTTATGACATTCTACATTAGTACATTCTACGTTACAACATTCTACATTCTCCGCTATGACATTCTACATTAGTACATTCTACAGTAGTATATTCTATGTTATGACATTCTAAATTAGTATATTCTACATTAGTACATTCTACATTAGTACATTCTATGTTATGACATTCTACATTCATACAGTCTACATTTGTACATTTTACATTAGTACATTCTATGTTATGACATTCTACATTAGTACATTTTACATCAGTACATTCTACATTAGTACATTCTACATTAGTATATTCTACATTAGTACATTCTACGTTACAACATTCTACATTAGTACATTCTCCGCTATGACATTCTACATTAGTACATTCTACGTTATGACATTCTACTTTAGTACATTCTCCGCTATGACATTCTACATTAGTACATTCTATGTTATGACATTCTACATTAGTACATTCTACTTTAGTACATTCTACGCTATGACATTCTACATTAGTACATTCTACGTTATGACATTCTACATTAGTACATTCTACGTTATGACATTCTACGTAATGACATTTTACATTAGTACATTCTACGCTATGACATTCTACATTAGTACATTCTACGTTATGACATTCTACGTTATGACATTTTACAATAGTACATTCCACGTTATGACATTCTACATTAGTACATTCTACATTAGTACATTCTCCGCTATGATATTCTACATTAGTACATTCTACAGTAGTATATTCTATGTTATGACATTCTAAATTAGTATATTCTACATTACTACAGTCTACGTTATTACATTCTACATTAAGACATTCTACGTTGTGACATTCTACATTAGTATATTCTACATTAGTACATTCTACAGTCGTATATTCTTTATGACATTCTAAATTAGTATATTCTACATTAGTACATTCTATATTAGTACATTCCACGTTATGACATTCTACATTAGTACATTCTACATTAGTACATTCCACGTTATGACAATCTACATTAGTACATTCTACAGTCGTATATTCTATGTTATGACATTCTAAATTAGTATATTCTACATTAGTACATTCTATATTAGTACATTCCACGTTATGACATTCTACATTAGTACATTCTACATTAGTACATTCCACGTTATGACATTCTACATTAGTACATTCTACATTAGTACATTCTATATTAGTACATTCCACGTTATGACATTCTACATTAGTACATTCTACATTAGTACATTCCACATTAGTACATTCCACGTTATGACATTCTACATTAGTACATTCTACATTAGTACATTCTACGTTACAACATTCTACATTAGTACATTCTCCGCTATGACATTCTACATTAGTACATTCTACGTTATGACATTCTACTTTAGTACATTCTCCGCTATGACATTCTACATTAGTACATTCTATGTTATGACATTCTACATTAGTACATTCTACTTTAGTACATTCTACGCTATGACATTCTACATTAGTACATTCTACGTTATGACATTCTACATTAGTACATTCTACGTTATGACATTCTACGTAATGACATTTTACATTAGTACATTCTACGCTATGACATTCTACATTAGTACATTCTACGTTATGACATTCTACGTTATGACATTTTACAATAGTACATTCCACGTTATGACATTCTACATTAGTACATTCTACATTAGTACATTCTCCGCTATGATATTCTACATTAGTACATTCTACAGTAGTATATTCTATGTTATGACATTCTAAATTAGTATATTCTACGTTACTACAGTCTACGTTATCACATTCTACATTAAGACATTCTACGTTGTGACATTCTACATTAGTATATTCTACATTAGTACATTCTACAGTCGTATATTCTTTGTTATGACATTCTAAATTAGTATATTCTACATTAGTACATTCTATATTAGTACATTGCACGTTATGACATTCTACATTAGTACATTCTACATTAGTACATTCCACGTTATGACAATCTACATTAGTACATTCTACAGTCGTATATTCTATGTTATGACATTCTAAATTAGTATATTCTACATTAGTACATTCTATATTAGTACATTCTACATTAGTACATTCTACATTAGTACATTCTACATTAGTACATTCCACGTTATGACATTCTACATTAGTACATTCTACATTAGTACATTCTATATTAGTACATTCCACGTTATGACATTCTACATTAGTACATTCTACATTAGTACATTCTACATTAGTACATTCCACGTTATGACATTCTACATTAGTACATTCTACATTAGTACATTCCACGTTATGACAATCTACATTAGTACATTCTACAGTCGTATATTCTATGTTATGACATTCTAAATTAGTATATTCTACATTAGTACATTCTATATTAGTACATTCCACGTTATGACATTCTACATTAGTACATTCTACATTAGTACATTCTACATTAGTACATTCCACGTTATGACATTCTACATTAGTACATTCTACATTAGTACATTCTACATTAGTACATTCCACGTTATGACATTCTACATTAGTACATTCTACATTAGTACATTCTACGTTATGACATTCTACATTAGTACATTCTACATTAGTACATTCTATATTAGTACATTCCACGTTATGACATTCTACATTAGTACATTCTATATTAGTATATTCCACGTTATGACATTCTACATTAGTACATTCTACATTAGTACATTCTACATTAGTACATTCCACGTTATGACATTCTACATTAGTACATTCTACATTAGTACATTCTATATTAGTATATTCCACGTTATGACATTCTACATTAGTACATTCTACATTAGTACATTCCACGTTATGACATTCTACATTAGTACATTCTACAGTCGTATATTCTATGTTATGACATTCTACATTAGTACATTCTACATTAGTACATTCCACGTTATGACATTCTACATTAGTACATTCTAAATTAGTACATTTTACGTTATGACATTCTACATTAGTACATTTTACGTTATGACATTCTACATTAGTAAATTCTACATTAATACATTCTACGTCACGTCATTCTACATTAGTACATTCTACATTACGTCATTCTACATTAGTACATTCTAAATTAGTACATTCTACATTAGTACATTCTACATTATGACATTCTAAGTTATGACATTGTACATTAGTTATTCTACATTAGTGTATTCTACTTTAGTACATTTTGCATTAGTACATTCTACATTATGACATTCTACGTTATGACATTCTATATTAGTACATTCTACGCTATGACATTCTACGTTATGACATTTTACATTAGTACATTCTACATTAGTATATTCTACGTTATGACATTCTACATTAGTACATTCTACATTAGTACATTCTATGTTATGACATTCTACATTAGTACATTCTACATTAGTACATTTTACGTTATGACATTCTACATTAGTACATTCTACGTTATGACATTCTACATTAGTAAATTCTACATTAATACATTCTACATCACGTCATTATACATTAGTACATTCTACATTAGTACATTCTAAATTAGTACATTCTACATTAGTACATTCTACATTATGACATTGTACATTAGTTATTCTACATTAGTGTATTCTACTTTAGTACATTTTGCATTAGTACATTCTACATTAGTACATTTTACGTTATGACATTTTACATTAGTACATTCTACGTTATGACATTCTACATTAGTAAATTCTACATTAATACATTCTACGTCACGTCATTCTACATTAGTACATTCTACATTATGTCATTCTACATTAGTACATTCTACGTTATGACATTCTACTTTAGTACATTCTCCGCTATGACATTCTACATTAGTACATTCTATGTTATGACATTCTACATTAGTACATTCTACTTTAGTACATTCTACGCTATGACATTCTACATTAGTATATTCTACGTTATGACATTCTACATTAGTACATTCTACGTTATGACATTCTACGTAATGACATTTTACATTAGTACATTCTACGCTATGACATTCTACATTAGTACATTCTACGTTATGAAATTCTACGTTATGACATTTTACAATAGTACATTCCACGTTATGACATTCTACATTAGTACATTCTACATTAGTACATTCTCCGCTATGATATTCTACATTAGTACATTCTACAGTATTATATTCTATGTTATGACATTCTAAATTAGTATATTCTACATTACTACAGTCTACGTTATTACATTCTACATTAAGACATTCTACGTTGTGACATTCTACATTAGTATATTCTACATTAGTACATTCTACAGTCGTATATTCTTTGTTATGACATTCTAAATTAGTATATTCTACATTAGTACATTCTATATTAGTACATTCCACGTTATGACATTCTACATTAGTACATTCTACATTAGTACATTCCACGTTATGACAATCTACATTAGTACATTCTACAGTCGTATATTCTATGTTATGACATTCTAAATTAGTATATTCTACATTAGTACATTCTATATTAGTACATTCCACGTTATGACATTCTACATTAGTACATTCTACATTAGTACATTCTACATTAGTACATTCCACGTTATGACATTCTACATTAGTACATTCTACATTAGTACATTCTATATTAGTACATTCCACGTTATGACATTCTACATTAGTACATTCTACATTAGTACATTCCACGTTATGACATTCTACATTAGTACATTCTACATTAGTACATTCTACATTAGTACATTCCACGTTATGACATTCTACATTAGTACATTCTATATTAGTATATTCCACGTTATGACATTCTACATTAGTACATTCTACATTAGTACATTCTATATTAGTACATTCCACGTTATGACATTCTACATTAGTACATTCTATATTAGTATATTCCACGTTATGACATTCTACATTAGTACATTCTACATTAGTACATTCTACATTAGTACATTCCACGTTATGACATTCTACATTAGTACATTCTACATTAGTACATTCTATATTAGTATATTCCACGTTATGACATTCTACATTAGTACATTCTACATTAGTACATTCCACGTTATGACATTCTACATTAGTACATTCTACAGTCGTATATTCTATGTTATGACATTCTACATTAGTACAGTCTACAGTAGTACATTCCACGTTATGACATTCTACATTAGTACATTCTAAATTAGTACATTTTACGTTATGACATTCTACATTAGTACATTTTACGTTATGACATTCTACATTAGTAAATTCTACATTAATACATTCTACGTCACGTCATTCTACATTAGTACATTCTACATTACGTCATTCTACATTAGTACATTCTAAATTAGTACATTCTACATTAGTACATTCTACATTATGACATTCTAAGTTATGACATTGTACATTAGTTATTCTACATTAGTGTATTCTACTTTAGTACATTTTGCATTATGACATTCTACGTTATGACATTCTATATTAGTACATTCTACGCTATGACATTCTACGTTATGACATTTTACATTAGTACATTCTACATTAGTATATTCTACGTTATGACATTCTACATTAGTACATTCTACATTAGTACATTCTATGTTATGACATTCTACATTAGTACATTCTACATTAGTACATTTTACGTTATGACATTCTACATTAGTACATTCTACGTTATGACATTCTACATTAGTAAATTCTACATTAATACATTTTACATCACGTCATTATACATTAGTACATTCTACATTAGTACATTCTAAATTAGTACATTCTACATTAGTACATTCTACATTATGACATTGTACATTAGTTATTCTACATTAGTGTATTCTACTTTAGTACATTTTGCATTAGTACATTCTACATTAGTACATTTTACGTTATGACATTCTACATTAGTACATTCTACGTTATGACATTCTACATTAGTAAATTCTACATTAATACATTCTACGTCACGTCATTCTACATTAGTACATTCTACATTACGTCATTCTACATTAGTACATTCTAAATTGGTACATTCTACATTAGTACATTCTACATTATGACATTCTAAGTTATGACATTGTACATTAGTTATTCTAAATTAGTGTATTCTACTTTAGTACATTTTGCATTAGTACATTCTACATTATGACATTCTACGTTATGACATTCTATATTAGTACATTCTACGCTATGACATTCTACGTTATGACATTTTACATTAGTACATTCTACATTAGTATATTCTCCGTTATGACATTCTACATTAGTACATTCTACATTAGTACATTCTATGTTATGACATTCTACATTAGTACATTCTACATTAGTACATTTTACGTTATGACATTCTACATTAGTACATTCTACGTTATGACATTCTACATTAGTAAATTCTACATTAATACATTCTACATCACGTCATTATACATTAGTACATTCTACATTAGTACATTCTACATTAGTACATTCTACATTAGTACATTCTACATTATGACATTCTAAGTTATGACATTGTACATTAGTTATTCTACATTAGTGTATTCTACTTTAGTACATTTTGCATTAGTACATTCTACATTATGACATTCTACGTTATGACATTCTATATTAGTACATTCTACGCTATGACATTCTACGTTGACATTTTACATTAGTACATTCTACATTAGTATATTCTCCGTTATGACATTCTACATTAGTACATTCTACTTTACAACATTCTACATTAGTACATTCTACATTTGTACATTCTCCGCTATGACATTCTACATTAGTACATTCCACCTTATGACATTCTACATTAGTACATTCTACATTAGTACATTCTACATTAGTACATTCCACGTTATGACATTCTACATTAGTACATTCTACAGTCGTATATTCTGTTATGACATTCTAAATTAGTATATTCTAAATTAGTACATTTTACGTTATGACATTCTACATTAGTACATTTTACGTTATGACATTCTACATTAGTAAATTCTACATTAATACATTCTACGTCACGTCATTCTACATTAGTACATTCTACATTACGTCATTCTACATTAGTACATTCTAAATTAGTACATTCTACATTAGTACATTCTACATTATGACATTCTAAGTTATGACATTGTACATTAGTTATTCTACATTAGTGTATTCTACTTTAGTACATTTTGCATTAGTACATTCTACATTATGACATTCTACGTTATGACATTCTATATTAGTACATTCTACGCTATGACATTCTACGTTATGACATTTTACATTAGTACATTCTACATTAGTATATTCTCCGTTATGACATTCTACATTAGTACATTCTACATTAGTACATTCTATGTTATGACATTCTACATTAGTACATTCTACATTAGTACATTTTACGTTATGACATTCTACATTAGTCCATTCTACGTTATGACATTCTACATTAGTAAATTCTACATTAATACATTCTACATCACGTCATTATACATTAGTACATTCTACATTAGTACATTCTACATTATGACATTCTAAGTTATGACATTGTACATTAGTTATTCTACATTAGTGTATTCTACTTTAGTACATTTTGCATTAGTACATTCTACGTTATGACATTCTACGTTATGACATTCTATATTAGTACATTCTATGCTATGACATTCTACGTTATGACATTTTACATTAGTACATTCTACATTAGTATATTCTCCGTTATGACATTCTACATTAGTACATTCTACTTTACAACATTCTACATTAGTACATTCTACATTTGTACATTCTCCGCTATGACATTCTACATTAGTACATTCTACATTAGTACATTCTACATTAGTACATTTTATATTAGTACATTCTACGTTATGACATTCTACATTAGTACATTTTACCTCAGTACATTCTACATTAGTAAATTCTACGTTATGACGTTATACATTAGTACATTCCACGTTATGACATTCTACATTAGTACCTTCTACATTAGTACATTCTACATTAGTACATTCCACGTTATGACATTCTACATTAGTACATTCTACATTAGTACATTCCACGTTATGACATTCTACATTAGTACATTCTACATTAGTACATTCTATATTAGTATATTCCACGTTATGACATTCTACATTAGTACATTCTACATTAGTACATTCCACGTTATGACATTCTACATTAGTACATTCTACATTAGTACATTCTATATTAGTATATTCCACGTTATGACATTCTACATTAGTACATTCTACATTAGTACATTCCACGTTATGACATTCTACATTAGTACATTCTACAGTCGTATATTCTGTTATGACATTCTAAATTAGTATATTCTACATTAGTACATTTTACGTTATGACATTCTACATTAGTACATTTTACGTTATGACATTCTACATTAGTAAATTCTACATTAATACATTCTACGTCACGTCATTCTACATTAGTACATTCTACATTACGTCATTCTACATTAGTACATTCTAAATTAGTACATTCTACATTAGTACATTCTACATTAGTACATTCTAAGTTATGACATTGTTCATTAGTTATTCTACATTAGTGTATTCTACTTTAGTACATTTTGCATTAGTACATTCTACATTGACATTCTACGTTATGACATTCTATATTAGTACATTCTACGCTATGACATTCTACGTTATGACATTTTACATTAGTACATTCTACATTAGTATATTCTCCGTTATGACATTCTACATTAGTACATTCTATGTTATGACATTCTACATTAGTACATTCTACATTAGTACATTTTACGTTATGACATTCTACATTAGTACATTCTACATTAATACATTCTACATCACGTCATTCTACATTAGTACATTCTAAATTAGTACATTCTACATTAGTACATTCTACATTACGTCATTCTACATTAGTACATTCTAAATTAGTACATTCTACATTAGTACATTCTACATTATGACATTCTAAGTTATGACATTGTACATTAGTTATTCTACATTAGTGTATTCTACTTTAGTACATTTTGCATTAGTACATTCTACATTATGACATTCTACGTTATGACATTCTATATTAGTACATTCTACGCTATGACATTCTACGTTATGACATTTTACATTAGTACATTCTACATTAGTATATTCTCTGTTATGACATTCTACATTAGTACATTCTACTTTACAACATTCTACATTAGTACATTCTACATTTGTACATTCTCCGCTATGACATTCTACATTAGTACATTCTACATTAGTACATTTTATATTAGTACATTCTACGTTATGACATTCTACATTAGTACATTTTACCTCAGTACATTCTACATTAGTAAATTCTACGTTATGACGTTATACATTAGTACATTCCACGTTATGACATTCTACATTAGTACATTCTACATTAGTACATTCTACATTAGTACATTCTACATTATGACATTCTAATTTATGACATTGTACATTAGTTATTCTACATTAGTGTATTCTACTTTAGTACATTTTGCATTAGTACATTCTACATTATGACATTCTACGTTATGACATTCTATATTAGTACATTCTACGCTATGACATTCTACGTTATGACATTTTACATTAGTACATTCTACATTAGTATATTCTCCGTTATGACATTCTACATTAGTACATTCTACTTTACAACATTCTACATTAGTACATTCTACATTTGTACATTCTCCGCTATGACATTCTACATTAGTACATTCTACATTAGTACATTCTACATTAGTACATTTTATATTAGTACATTCTACGTTATGACATTCTACATTAGTACATTTTACCTCAGTACATTCTACATTAGTAAATTCTACGTTATGACGTTATACATTAGTACATTCCACGTTATGACATTCTACAATAGTACATTCTACATTAGTACATTCTACATTAGCACATTCTACATTAGAACATTCTACATTAGTACATTCTACATTAGTACATTCTACATTATGACATTCTACATTAGTACATTCTACGTTACAACATTCTACATTCTCCGCTATGACATTCTACATTAGTACATTCTACAGTAGTATATTCTATGTTATGACATTCTAAATTAGTATATTCTACATTAGTACATTCTACATTAGTACATTCTATGTTATGACATTCTACATTCATACAGTCTACATTTGTACATTTTACATTAGTACATTCTATGTTATGACATTCTACATTAGTACATTTTACATCAGTACATTCTACATTAGTACATTCTACATTAGTATATTCTACATTAGTACATTCTACGTTACAACATTCTACATTAGTACATTCTCCGCTATGACATTCTACATTAGTACATTCTACGTTATGACATTCTACTTTAGTACATTCTCCGCTATGACATTCTACATTAGTACATTCTACATTAGTACATTCTATGTTATGACATTCTACATTAGTACATTCTACTTTAGTACATTCTACGCTATGACATTCTACATTAGTACATTCTACGTTATGACATTCTACATTAGTACATTCTACGTTATGACATTCTACGTAATGACATTTTACATTAGTACATTCTACGCTATGACATTCTACATTAGTACATTCTACGTTATGACATTCTAAGTTATGACATTTTACAATAGTACATTCCACGTTATGACATTCTACATTAGTACATTCTACATTAGTACATTCTCCGCTATGATATTCTACATTAGTACATTCTACAGTAGTATATTCTATGTTATGACATTCTAAATTAGTATATTCTACATTACTACAGTCTACGTTATTACATTCTACATTAAGACATTCTACGTTGTGACATTCTACATTAGTATATTCTACATTAGTACATTCTACAGTCGTATATTCTTTGTTATGACATTCTAAATTAGTATATTCTACATTAGTACATTCTATATTAGTACATTCCACGTTATGACATTCTACATTAGTACATTCTACATTAGTACATTCTACATTAGTACATTCCACGTTATGACATTCTACATTAGTACATTCTACATTAGTACATTCTACATTAGTACATTCCACGTTATGACATTCTACATTAGTACATTCTATATTAGTATATTCCACGTTATGACATTCTACATTAGTACATTCTACATTAGTACATTCTATATTAGTACATTCCACGTTATGACATTCTACATTAGTATATTCCACGTTATGACATTCTACATTAGTACATTCTATGTTATGACATTCTACATTAGTACATTCTACATTAGTACATTTTACGTTATGACATTCTACATTAGTACATTCTACATTAGTACATTCTATATTAGTACATTCCACGTTATGACATTCTACATTAGTACATTCTACATTAGTACATTCCACGTTATGACATTCTACATTAGTACATTCTACATTAGTACATTCTACATTAGTACATTCCACGTTATGACATTCTACATTAGTACATTCTACATTAGTACATTCTATATTAGTATATTCCACGTTATGACATTCTACATTAGTACATTCTACATTAGTACATTCTATATTAGTACATTCCACGTTATGACATTCTACATTACTATATTCCACGTTATGACATTCTACATTAGTACATTCTACATTAGTACATTCTATGTTATGACATTCTACATTAGTACATTCTACATTAGTACATTTTACGTTATGACATTCTACATTAGTACATTCTACGTTATGACATTCTACATTAGTAAATTCTACATTAATACATTCTACATCACGTCATTATACATTAGTACATTCTACATTAGTACATTTTACGTTATGACATTCTACATTAGTACATTCTACGTTATGACATTGTACATTAGTTATTCTACATTAGTGTATTCTACTTTAGTACATTTTGCATTAGTACATTCTACGTTATGACATTCTACGTTATGACATTCTATATTAGTACATTCTACGCTATGACATTCTACGTTATGACATTTTACATTAGTACATTCTACATTAGTATATTCTCCGTTATGACATTCTACATTAGTACATTCTACTTTACAACATTCTACATTAGTACATTCTACATTTGTACATTCTCCGCTATGACATTCTACATTAGTACATTCTACATTAGTACATTTTATATTAGTACATTCTACGTTATGACATTCTACATTAGTACATTTTACCTCAGTACATTCTACATTAGTAAATTCTACGTTATGACGTTATACATTAGTACATTCCACGTTATGACATTCTACATTAGTACCTTCTACATTAGTACATTCTACATTAGTACATTCCACGTTATGACATTCTACATTAGTACATTCTACATTAGTACATTCCACGTTATGACATTCTACATTAGTACATTCTACATTAGTACATTCTATATTAGTATATTCCACGTTATGACATTCTACATTAGTACATTCTACATTAGTACATTCCACGTTATGACATTCTACATTAGTACATTCTACATTAGTACATTCTATATTAGTATATTCCACGTTATGACATTCTACATTAGTACATTCTACATTAGTACATTCCACGTTATGACATTCTACATTAGTACATTCTACAGTCGTATATTCTATGTTATGACATTCTAAATTAGTATATTCTACATTAGTACATTTTACGTTATGACATTCTACATTAGTACATTTTACGTTATGACATTCTACATTAGTAAATTCTACATTAATACATTCTACGTCACGTCATTCTACATTAGTACATTCTACATTACGTCATTCTACATTAGTACATTCTAAATTAGTACATTCTACATTAGTACATTCTACATTAGTACATTCTAAGTTATGACATTGTTCATTAGTTATTCTACATTAGTGTATTCTACTTTAGTACATTTTGCATTAGTACATTCTACATTGACATTCTACGTTATGACATTCTATATTAGTACATTCTACGCTATGACATTCTACGTTAAGACATTTTACATTAGTACATTCTACATTAGTATATTCTCCGTTATGACATTCTACATTAGTACATTCTACATTAGTACATTCTATGTTATGACATTCTACATTAGTACATTCTACATTAGTACATTTTACGTTATGACATTCTACATTAGTACATTCTACATTAATACATTCTACATCACGTCATTCTACATTAGTACATTCTAAATTAGTACATTCTACATTAGTACATTCTACATTACGTCATTCTACATTAGTACATTCTACATTATGACATTCTAAGTTATGACATTGTACATTAGTTATTCTACATTAGTGTATTCTACTTTAGTACATTTTCCATTAGTACATTCTACATTATGACATTCTACGTTATGACATTCTATATTAGTACATTCTACGCTATGACATTCTACGTTATGACATTTTACATTAGTACATTCTACATTAGTATATTCTCCGTTATGACATTCTACATTAGTACATTCTACTTTACAACATTCTACATTAGTACATTCTACATTTGTACATTCTCCGCTATGACATTCTACATTAGTACATTCTACATTAGTACATTCTACATTAGTACATTTTATATTAGTACATTCTACGTTATGACATTCTACATTAGTACATTTTACCTCAGTACATTCTACATTAGTAAATTCTACGTTATGACGTTATACATTAGTACATTCCACGTTATGACATTCTACAATAGTACATTCTACATTAGTACATTCAACATTAGAACATTCTACATTAGTACATTCTACATTAGTACATTCTACATTAAGACATTCTACGTTATGACATTCTACATTAGTACATTCTACGTTACAACATTCTACATTCTCCGCTATGACATTCTACGTTATGACATTTTACATTAGTACATTCTACATTAGTATATTCTCCGTTATGACATTCTACATTAGTACATTCTACTTTACAACATTCTACATTAGTACATTCTACATTTGTACATTCTCCGCTATGACATTCTACATTAGTACATTCTACATTAGTACATTCTACATTAGTACATTTTATATTAGTACATTCTACGTTATGACATTCTACATTAGTACATTTTACCTCAGTACATTCTACATTAGTAAATTCTACGTTATGACGTTATACATTAGTACATTCCACGTTATGACATTCTACATTAGTACCTTCTACATTAGTACATTCTACATTAGTACATTCCACGTTATGACATTCTACATTAGTACATTCTATATTAGTACATTCCACGTTATGACATTCTACATTAGTACATTCTACATTAGTACATTCTATATTAGTATATTCCACGTTATGACATTCTACATTAGTACATTCTACATTAGTACATTCCACGTTATGACATTCTACATTAGTACATTCTACATTAGTACATTCTATATTAGTATATTCCACGTTATGACATTCTACATTAGTACATTCTACATTAGTACATTCCACGTTATGACATTCTACATTAGTACATTCTACAGTCGTATATTCTATGTTATGACATTCTAAATTAGTATATTCTACATTAGTACATTTTACGTTATGACATTCTACATTAGTACATTTTACGTTATGACATTCTACATTAGTACATTTTACGTTATGACATTCTACATTAGTAAATTCTACATTAATACATTCTACGTCACGTCATTCTACATTAGTACATTCTACATTACGTCATTCTACATTAGTACATTCTAAATTAGTACATTCTACATTAGTACATTCTACATTAGTACATTCTAAGTTATGACATTGTTCATTAGTTATTCTACATTAGTGTATTCTACTTTAGTACATTTTGCATTAGTACATTCTACATTGACATTCTACGTTATGACATTCTATATTAGTACATTCTACGCTATGACATTCTACGTTATGACATTTTACATTAGTACATTCTACATTAGTATATTCTCCGTTATGACATTCTACATTAGTACATTCTACATTAGTACATTCTATGTTATGACATTCTACATTAGTACATTCTACATTAGTACATTTTACGTTATGACATTCTACATTAGTACATTCTACATTAATACATTCTACATCACGTCATTCTACATTAGTACATTCTAAATTAGTACATTCTACATTAGTACATTCTACATTACGTCATTCTACATTAGTACATTCTAAATTAGTACATTCTACATTAGTACATTCTACTTTACAACATTCTACATTAGTACATTCTACATTTGTACATTCTCCGCTATGACATTCTACATTAGTACATTCTACATTAGTACATTTTATATTAGTACATTCTACGTTATGACATTCTACATTAGTACATTTTACCTCAGTACATTCTACATTAGTAAATTCTACGTTATGACGTTATACATTAGTACATTCCACGTTATGACATTCTACATTAGTACATTCTACATTAGTACATTCTAAGTTATGACATTGTACATTAGTTATTCTACATTAGTGTATTCTACTTTAGTACATTTTGCATTAGTACATTCTACATTATGACATTCTATATTAGTACATTCTACGCTATGACATTCTACGTTATGACATTTTACATTAGTACATTCTACATTAGTATATTCTCCGTTATGACATTCTACATTAGTACATTCTACTTTACAACATTCTACATTAGTACATTCTACATTTGTACATTCTCCGCTATGACATTCTACATTAGTACATTCTACATTAGTACATTCTACATTAGTACATTTTATATTAGTACATTCTACGTTATGACATTCTACATTAGTACATTTTACCTCAGTACATTCTACATTAGTAAATTCTACGTTATGACGTTATACATTAGTACATTCCACGTTATGACATTCTACAATAGTACATTCTACATTAGTACATTCTACATTAGTACATTCTACATTAGAACATTCTACATTAGTACATTCTACATTAGTACATTCTACATTAAGACATTCTACGTTATGACATTCTACATTAGTACATTCTACGTTACAACATTCTACATTCTCCGCTATGACATTCTACATTAGTACATTCTACAGTAGTATATTCTATGTTATGACATTCTAAATTAGTATATTCTACATTAGTACATTCTACATTAGTACATTCTATGTTATGACATTCTACATTTGTACATTTTACATTAGTACATTCTATGTTATGACATTCTACATTAGTACATTTTACATCAGTACATTCTACATTAGTACATTCTACATTAGTATATTCTACATTAGTACATTCTACGTTACAACATTCTACATTAGTGCATTCTCCGCTATGACATTCTACATTAGTACATTCTACGTTATGACATTCTACTTTAGTACATTCTCCGCTATGACATTCTACATTAGTACATTCTACATTAGTACATTCTATGTTATGACATTCTACATTAGTACATTCTACTTTAGTACATTCTACGCTATGACATTCTACATTAGTACATTCTACGTTATGACATTCTACATTAGTACATTCTACGTTATGACATTCTACGTAATGACATTTTACATTAGTACATTCTACGCTATGACATTCTACATTAGTACATTCTACGTTATGACATTCTACGTTATGACATTTTACAATAGTACATTCCACGTTATGACATTCTACATTAGTACATTCTACATTAGTACATTCTCCGCTATGATATTCTACATTAGTACATTCTACAGTAGTATATTCTATGTTATGACATTCTAAATTAGTATATTCTACATTACTACAGTCTACGTTATTACATTCTACATTAAGACATTCTACGTTGTGACATTCTACATTAGTATATTCTACATTAGTACATTCTACAGTCGTATATTCTATGTTATGACATTCTAAATTAGTATATTCTACATTAGTACATTCTATATTAGTACATTCCACGTTATGACATTCTACATTAGTACATTCTACATTAGTACATTCCACGTTATGACATTCTACATTAGTACATTCTACATTAGTACATTCTATATTAGTACATTCCACGTTATGACATTCTACATTAGTACATTCTACATTAGTACATTCTACATTAGTACATTCCACGTTATGACATTCTACATTAGTACATTCTACATTAGTACATTCTACATTAGTACATTCCACGTTATGACATTCTACATTAGTACATTCTACATTAGTACATTCTATATTAGTATATTCCAAGTTATGACATTCTACATTAGTACATTCTACATTAGTACATTCTATATTAGTACATTCCACGTTATGACATTCTACATTAGTATATTCCACGTTATGACATTCTACATTAGTACATTTTACATTAGTACATTCTACATTAGTACATTCCACGTTATGACATTCTACATTAGTACATTCTACATTAGTACATTCTATATTAGTATATTCCACGTTATGACATTCTACATTAGTACATTCTACATTAGTACATTCCACGTTATGACATTCTACATTAGTACATTCTACAGTCGTATATTCTATGTTATGACATTCTAAATTAGTATATTCTACATTAGTACATTTTACGTTATGACATTCTACATTAGTACATTTTACGTTATGACATTCTACATTAGTAAATTCTACATTAATACATTCTACGTCACGTCATTCTACATTAGTACATTCGACATTACGTCATTCTACATTAGTACATTCTAAATTAGTACATTCTACATTAGTACATTCTACATTATGACATTCTAAGTTATGACATTGTTCATTAGTTATTCTACATTAGTGTATTCTACTTTAGTACATTTTGCATTAGTACATTCTACATTATGACATTCTACGTCATGACATTCTATATTAGTACATTCAACGCTATGACATTCTACGTTATGACATTTTACATTAGTACATTCTACATTAGTATATTCTCCGTTATGACATTCTACATTAGTACATTCTACATTAGTACATTTTACGTTATGACATTCTACATTAGTACATTCTACATTAATACATTCTACATCACGTCATTCTACATTAGTACATTCTAAATTAGTACATTCTACATTAGTACATTCTACATTACGTCATTCTACATTAGTACATTCTAAATTAGTACATTCTACATTAGTACATTCTACTTTACAACATTCTACATTAGTACATTCTACATTTGTACATTCTCCGCTATGACATTCTACATTAGTACATTCTACATTAGTACATTTTATATTAGTACATTCTACGTTATGACATTCTACATTAGTACATTTTACCTCAGTACATTCTACATTAGTAAATTCTACGTTATGACGTTATACATTAGTACATTCCACGTTATGACATTCTACATTAGTACATTCTACATTAGTACATTCTAAGTTATGACATTGTACATTAGTTATTCTACATTAGTGTATTCTACTTTAGTACATTTTGCATTAGTACATTCTACATTATGACATTCTATATTAGTACATTCTACGCTATGACATTCTACGTTATGACATTTTACATTAGTACATTCTACATTAGTATATTCTCCGTTATGACATTCTACATTAGTACATTCTACTTTACAACATTCTACATTAGTACATTCTACATTTGTACATTCTCCGCTATGACATTCTACATTAGTACATTCTACATTAGTACATTCTACATTAGTACATTTTATATTAGTACATTCTACGTTATGACATTCTACATTAGTACATTTTACCTCAGTACATTCTACATTAGTAAATTCTACGTTATGACGTTATACATTAGTACATTCCACGTTATGACATTCTACAATAGTACATTCTACATTAGTACATTCTACATTAGTACATTCTACATTAGAACATTCTACATTAGTACATTCTACATTAGTACATTCTACATTAAGACATTCTACGTTATGACATTCTACATTAGTACATTCTACGTTACAACATTCTACATTCTCCGCTATGACATTCTACATTAGTACATTCTACAGTAGTATATTCTATGTTATGACATTCTAAATTAGTATATTCTACATTAGTACATTCTACATTAGTACATTCTATGTTATGACATTCTACATTTGTACATTTTACATTAGTACATTCTATGTTATGACATTCTACATTAGTACATTTTACATCAGTACATTCTACATTAGTACATTCTACATTAGTATATTCTACATTAGTACATTCTACGTTACAACATTCTACATTAGTGCATTCTCCGCTATGACATTCTACATTAGTACATTCTACGTTATGACATTCTACTTTAGTACATTCTCCGCTATGACATTCTACATTAGTACATTCTACATTAGTACATTCTATGTTATGACATTCTACATTAGTACATTCTACTTTAGTACATTCTACGCTATGACATTCTACATTAGTACATTCTACGTTATGACATTCTACATTAGTACATTCTACGTAATGACATTTTACATTAGTACATTCTACGCTATGACATTCTACATTAGTACATTCTACGTTATGACATTCTACGTTATGACATTTTACAATAGTACATTCCACGTTATGACATTCTACATTAGTACATTCTACATTAGTACATTCTCCGCTATGATATTCTACATTAGTACATTCTACAGTAGTATATTCTATGTTATGACATTCTAAATTAGTATATTCTACATTACTACAGTCTACGTTATTACATTCTACATTAAGACATTCTACGTTGTGACATTCTACATTAGTATATTCTACATTAGTACATTCTACAGTCGTATATTCTATGTTATGACATTCTAAATTAGTATATTCTACATTAGTACATTCTATATTAGTACATTCCACGTTATGACATTCTACATTAGTACATTCTACATTAGTACATTCCACGTTATGACATTCTACATTAGTACATTCTACATTAGTACATTCTATATTAGTACATTCCACGTTATGACATTCTACATTAGTACATTCTACATTAGTACATTCTACATTAGTACATTCCACGTTATGACATTCTACATTAGTACATTCTACATTAGTACATTCTACATTAGTACATTCCACGTTATGACATTCTACATTAGTACATTCTACATTAGTACATTCTATATTAGTATATTCCAAGTTATGACATTCTACATTAGTACATTCTACATTAGTACATTCTATATTAGTACATTCCACGTTATGACATTCTACATTAGTATATTCCACGTTATGACATTCTACATTAGTACATTTTACATTAGTACATTCTACATTAGTACATTCCACGTTATGACATTCTACATTAGTACATTCTACATTAGTACATTCTATATTAGTATATTCCACGTTATGACATTCTACATTAGTACATTCTACATTAGTACATTCCACGTTATGACATTCTACATTAGTACATTCTACAGTCGTATATTCTATGTTATGACATTCTAAATTAGTATATTCTACATTAGTACATTTTACGTTATGACATTCTACATTAGTACATTTTACGTTATGACATTCTACATTAGTAAATTCTACATTAATACATTCTACGTCACGTCATTCTACATTAGTACATTCGACATTACGTCATTCTACATTAGTACATTCTAAATTAGTACATTCTACATTAGTACATTCTACATTATGACATTCTAAGTTATGACATTGTTCATTAGTTATTCTACATTAGTGTATTCTACTTTAGTACATTTTGCATTAGTACATTCTACATTATGACATTCTACGTCATGACATTCTATATTAGTACATTCAACGCTATGACATTCTACGTTATGACATTTTACATTAGTACATTCTACATTAGTATATTCTCCGTTATGACATTCTACATTAGTACATTCTACATTAGTACATTCTATGTTATGACATTCTACATTAGTACATTCTACATTAGTACATTTTACGTTATGACATTCTACATTAGTACATTCTACATTAATACATTCTACATCAAGTCATTCTACATTAGTACATTCTAAATTAGTACATTCTACATTAGTACATTCTACATTACGTCATTCTACATTAGTACATTCTACATTAGTACATTCTACATTGACATTCTAAGTTATGACATTGTACATTAGTTATTCTACATTAGTGTATTCTACTTTAGTACATTTTGCATTAGTACATTCTACATTATGACATTCTACGTTATGACATTCTATATTAGTACATTCTACGCTATGACATTCTACGTTATGACATTTTACATTAGTACATTCTACATTAGTATATTCTCCGTTATGACATTCTACATTAGTACATTCTACTTTACAACATTCTACATTAGTACATTCTACATTTGTACATTCTCCGCTATGACATTCTACATTAGTACATTCTACATTAGTACATTTATATTAGTACATTCTACGTTATGACATTCTACATTAGTACATTTTACCTCAGTACATTCTACATTAGTAAATTCTACGTTATGACGTTATACATTAGTACATTCCACGTTATGACATTCTACATTAGTACATTCTACATTAGTACATTCTACATTAGTACATTCTACATTAGAACATTCTACATTAGTACATTCTGCATTAGTACATTCTACATTAAGACATTCTACGTTATGACATTCTACATTAGTACATTCTACGTTACAACATTCTACATTCTCCGCTATGACATTCTACATTAGTACATTCTACAGTAGTACATTCTATGTTATGACATTCTACATTATTACATTCTACATTCATACAGTCTACATTTGTACATTTTACATTAGTACATTCTATGTTATGACATTCTACATTAGTACATTTTACATCAGTACATTCTACATTAGTACATTCTACATTAGTATATTCTACATTAGTACATTCTACGTTACAACATTCTACATTAGTACATTCTACATTAGTACATTCTCCGCTATGACATTCTACATTAGTACATTCTACGTTATGACATTCTACTTTAGTACATTCTCCGCTATGACATTCTACATTAGTACATTCTACATTAGTACATTCTATGTTATGACATTCTACATTAGTACATTCTACTTTAGTACATTCTACGCTATGACATTCTACATTAGTACATTCTACGTTATGACATTCTACATTAGTACATTCTACGTTATGACATTCTACGTAATGACATTCTACATTAGTACATTCTACGCTATGACATTCTACATTAGTACATTCTACGTTATGACATTCTACGTTATGACATTTTACAATAGTACATTCTACATTAGTACATTCTACATCAGTACATTCCACGTTATGACATTCTACATTAGTACATTCTACATTAGTACATTCTACATTAGTACATTCTCCGCTATGATATTCTACATTAGTACATTCTACAGTAGTATATTCTATGTTATGACATTCTAAATTAGTATATTCTACATTACTACAGTCTACGTTATTACATTCTACATTAAGACATTCTACGTTATGACATTCTACATTAGTATATTCTACATTAGTACATTCTACAGTCGTATATTCTATGTTATGACATTCTAAATTAGTATATTCTACATTAGTACATTCTACATTAGAACATTCTACATTAGTACATTCTACATTAGTACATTCTACATTAAAACATTCTACGTTATGACATTCTACATTAGTACATTCTACGTTACAACATTCTACATTCTCCGCTATGACATTCTACATTAGTACATTTTACGTTATGACATTCTACATTAGTAAATTCTACATTAATACATTCTACGTCACGTCATTCTACATTAGTACATTCGACATTACGTCATTCTACATTAGTACATTCTAAATTAGTACATTCTACATTAGTACATTCTACATTATGACATTCTAAGTTATGACATTGTTCATTAGTTATTCTACATTAGTGTATTCTACTTTAGTACATTTTGCATTAGTACATTCTACATTATGACATTCTACGTCATGACATTCTATATTAGTACATTCTACGCTATGACATTCTACGTTATGACATTTTACATTAGTACATTCTACATTAGTATATTCTCCGTTATGACATTCTACATTAGTACATTCTACATTAGTACATTCTATGTTATGACATTCTACATTAGTACATTCTACATTAGTACATTTTACGTTATGACATTCTACATTAGTACATTCTACATTAATACATTCTACATCACGTCATTCTACATTAGTACATTCTAAATTAGTACATTCTACATTAGTACATTCTACATTACGTCATTCTACATTAGTACATTCTACATTAGTACATTCTACATTGACATTCTAAGTTATGACATTGTACATTAGTTATTCTACATTAGTGTATTCTACTTTAGTACATTTTGCATTAGTACATTCTACATTATGACATTCTACGTTATGACATTCTATATTAGTACATTCTACGCTATGACATTCTACGTTATGACATTTTACATTAGTACATTCTACATTAGTATATTCTCCGTTATGACATTCTACATTAGTACATTCTACTTTACAACATTCTACATTAGTACATTCTACATTTGTACATTCTCCGCTATGACATTCTACATTAGTACATTCTACATTAGTACATTTATATTAGTACATTCTACGTTATGACATTCTACATTAGTACATTTTACCTCAGTACATTCTACATTAGTAAATTCTACGTTATGACGTTATACATTAGTACATTCCACGTTATGACATTCTACATTAGTACATTCTACATTAGTACATTCTACATTAGAACATTCTACATTAGTACATTCTGCATTAGTACATTCTACATTAAGACATTCTACGTTATGACATTCTACATTAGTACATTCTACGTTACAACATTCTACATTCTCCGCTATGACATTCTACATTAGTACATTCTACAGTAGTACATTCTATGTTATGACATTCTACATTATTACATTCTACATTCATACAGTCTACATTTGTACATTTTACATTAGTACATTCTATGTTATGACATTCTACATTAGTACATTTTACATCAGTACATTCTACATTAGTACATTCTACATTAGTATATTCTACATTAGTACATTCTACGTTACAACATTCTACATTAGTACATTCTACATTAGTACATTCTCCGCTATGACATTCTACATTAGTACATTCTACGTTATGACATTCTACTTTAGTACATTCTCCGCTATGACATTCTACATTAGTACATTCTACATTAGTACATTCTATGTTATGACATTCTACATTAGTACATTCTACTTTAGTACATTCTACGCTATGACATTCTACATTAGTACATTCTACGTTATGACATTCTACATTAGTACATTCTACGTTATGACATTCTACGTAATGACATTCTACATTAGTACATTCTACGCTATGACATTCTACATTAGTACATTCTACGTTATGACATTCTACGTTATGACATTTTACAATAGTACATTCCACATTAGTACATTCTACATCAGTACATTCCACGTTATGACATTCTACATTAGTACATTCTACATTAGTACATTCTCCGCTATGATATTCTACATTAGTACATTCTACAGTAGTATATTCTATGTTATGACATTCTAAATTAGTATATTCTACATTACTACAGTCTACGTTATTACATTCTACATTAAGACATTCTACGTTATGACATTCTACATTAGTATATTCTACATTAGTACATTCTACAGTCGTATATTCTATGTTATGACATTCTAAATTAGTATATTCTACATTAGTACATTCTACATTAGAACATTCTACATTAGTACATTCTACATTAGTACATTCTACATTAAGACATTCTACGTTATGACATTCTACATTAGTACATTCTACGTTACAACATTCTACATTCTCCGCTATGACATTCTACATTAGTACATTCTACAGTAGTATATTCTATATTAGTACATTCCACGTTATGACATTCTACATTAGTACATTCTACATTAGTACATTCTACGTTATGACATTCTACATTAGTACATTCCACGTTATGACATTCTACATTAGTACATTCCACGTTATGACATTCTACATTAGTACATTCTATATTAGTATATTCCACGTTATGACATTCTACATTAGTACATTCTACATTAGTACATTCTACATTAGTACATTCCACGTTATGACATTCTACATTAGTACATTCTACATTAGTACATTCTACATTAGTACATTCCACGTTATGACATTCTACATTAGTACATTCTACATTAGTACATTCTATATTAGTATATTCCACGTTATGACATTCTACATTGGTACATTCTACATTAGTACATTCTACATTAGTACATTCCACGTTATGACATTCTACATTAGTACATTCTACATTAGTACATTCTATATTAGTACATTCCACGTTATGACATTCTACATTAGTACATTCTACATTAGTACATTCTACATTAGTACATTCCACGTTATGACATTCTACATTAGTACATTCCACGTTATGACATTCTACATTAGTACATTCTACATTAGTACATTCTACATTAATACATTCCACGTTATGACATTCTACATTAGTACATTCTACATTAGTACATTCTACATTAGTACATTCTACATTAGTACATTCTACATTAGTACATTCTACATTAGTACATTCTACATTAGTACATTCTACATTAGTACATTCTATATTAGTACATTCCACGTTATGACATTCTACATTAGTACATTCTACATTAGTACATTCTACATTAGTACATTCTACATTAGTACATTCTACATTAGTACATTCCACGTTATGACATTCTACATTAGTACATTCTACATTAGTACATTCCACGTTATGACATTCTACATTAGTACATTCTACATTAGTACATTCCACGTTATGACATTCTACATTAGTACATTCTACATTAGTACATTCTATATTAGTACATTCCACGTTATGACATTCTACATTAGTACATTCTACATTAGTACATTCTACATTAGTACATTCTACATTAGTACATTCCACGTTATGACATTCTACATTAGTACATTCTACATTAGTACATTCCACGTTATGACATTCTACATTAGTACATTCTACATTAGTACATTCTACATTAGTACATTCTACATTAGTACATTCTATATTAGTACATTCCACGTTATGACATTCTACATTAGTACATTCTACATTAGTACATTCTACATTAGTACATTCTACATTAGTACATTCTACATTAGTACATTCCACGTTATGACATTCTACATTAGTACATTCTACATTAGTACATTCCACGTTATGACATTCTACATTAGTACATTCTACAGTCGTATATTCTATGTTATGACATTCTAAATTAGTATATTCTACATTAGTACATTCTATATTGGTACATTCCACGTTATGACATTCTACATTAGTACATTCTACATTAGTACATTCCACGTTATGACATTCTACATTAGTACATTCTACATTAGTACATTCTATATTAGTACATTCCACGTTATGACATTCTACATTAGTACATTCTACATTAGTACATTCCACGTTATGACATTCTACATTAGTACATTCTATATTAGTATATTCCACGTTATGACATTCTACATTAGTACATTCTACATTAGTACATTCCACGTTATGACATTCTACATTAGTACATTCTACATTAGTACATTCCACGTTATGACATTCTACATTAGTACATTCTACATTAGTACATTCTACATTAGTACATTCTACATTAGTACATTCCACGTTATGACATTCTACATTAGTACATTCTACATTAGTACATTCTATATTAGTATATTCCACGTTATGACATTCTACATTGGTACATTCTACATTAGTACATTCTACATTAGTACATTCCACGTTATGACATTCTACATTAGTACATTCTATATTAGTACATTCCACGTTATGACATTCTACATTAGTACATTCTACATTAGTACATTCTACATTAGTACATTCTATATTAGTACATTCCACGTTATGACATTCTACATTAGTACATTCTACATTAGTACATTCCACGTTATGACATTCTACATTAGTACATTCTACATTAGTACATTCTATATTAGTACATTCCACGTTATGACATTCTACATTAGTACATTCTACATTAGTACATTCTACATTAGTACATTCTATATTAGTACATTCCACGTTATGACATTCTACATTAGTACATTCTACATTAGTACATTCCACGTTATGACATTCTACATTAGTACATTCTATATTAGTATATTCCACGTTATGACATTCTACATTAGTACATTCTACATTAGTACATTCTACATTAGTACATTCCACGTTATGACATTCTACATTAGTACATTCTACATTAGTACATTTTATATTAGTACATTCCACGTTATGACATTCTACATTAGTACATTCTACATTAGTACATTCTACATTAGTACATTCCACGTTATGACATTCTACATTAGTACATTCTATATTAGTATATTCCACGTTATGACATTCTACATTAGTACATTCTACATTAGTACATTCCACGTTATGACATTCTACATTAGTACATTCTACATTAGTACATTCCACGATATGACATTCTACATTAGTACATTCTACATTAGTACATTCCACGTTATGACATTCTACATTAGTACATTCTACATTAGTACATTCCACTTATGACATTCTACATTAGTACATTCTACATTAGTACATTCTATATTAGTACATTCCACGTTATGACATTCTACATTAGTACATTCCACGTTATGACATTCTACATTAGTACATTCTATATTAGTACATTCCACGTTATGACATTCTACATTAGTACATTCTACATTAGTACATTCTACATTAGTACATTCCACGTTAAGACATTCTACATTAGTACATTCTATATTAGTATATTCCACGTTATGACATTCTACATTAGTACATTCTACATTAGTACATTCTACATTAGTACATTCCACGTTATGACATTCTACATTAGTACATTCTACATTAGTACATTCTACATTAGTACATTCCACGTTATGACATTCTACATTAGTACATTCTACATTAGTACATTCTATATTAGTATATTCCACGTTATGACATTCTACATTAGTACATTCCACGTTATGACATTCTACATTGGTACATTCTACATTAGTACATTCTACATTAGTACATTCTACATTAGTACATTCTACATTAGTACATTCCACGTTATGACATTCTACATTAGTACATTCTACATTAGTACATTCCACGTTATGACATTCTACATTAGTACATTCTACATTAGTACATTCCACGTTATGACATTCTACATTAGTACATTCTACATTAGTACATTCCACGTTATGACATTCTACATTAGTACATTCTACATTAGTACATTCCACGTTATGACATTCTACATTAGTACATTCTACATTAGTACATTCCACGTTATGACATTCTACATTAGTACATTCTACATTAGTACATTCTACATTAGTACATTCCACGTTATGACATTCTACATTAGTACATTCTACATTAGTACATTCCACGTTATGACATTCTACATTAGTACATTCTACATTAGTACATTCCACGTTATGACATTCTACATTAGTACATTCTACATTAGTACATTCTACATTAGTACATTCTACATTAGTACATTCTCTATTAGTATATTCCACGTTATGACATTCTACATTGGTACATTCTACATTAGTACATTCTACATTAGTACATTCCACGTTATGACATTCTACATTAGTACATTCTACATTAGTACATTCTACATTAGTACATTCCACATTATGACATTCTACATTAGTACATTCTACATTAGTACATTCTATATTAGTATATTCCACGTTATGACATTCTACATTGGTACATTCTACATTAGTACATTCCACGTTATGACATTCTACATTAGTACATTCTACATTAGTACATTCCACGTTATGACATTCTACATTAGTACATTCTACATTAGTACATTCCACGTTATGACATTCTACATTAGTACATTCTACATTAGTACATTCCACGTTATGACATTCTACATTAGTACATTCTATATTAGTATATTCTACATTAGTACATTCCACGTTATGACATTCTACATTAGTACATTCTACATTAGTACATTCCACGTTATGACATTCTACATTAGTACATTCTATATTAGTATATTCTACATTAGTACATTCCACGTTATGACATTCTACATTAGTATATTCTACATTAGTACATTCCACGTTATGACATTCTACATTAGTACATTCTACATTAGTACATTCCACGTTATGACATTCTACATTAGTACATTCTACATTAGTACATTCCACGTTATGACATTCTACATTAGTACATTCTACATTAGTACATTCCACGTTATGACATTCTACATTAGTACATTCTATATTAGTATATTCTACATTAGTACATTCCACGTTATGACATTCTACGTTATGACATTCTACATTAGTATATTCTACGTTATGACATTCTACGTGGTACGTGTACTTTTGCGTTCATTGCATTTTGCATTTAAAAGGTGAAATGCAAAATGAAAAATTGCCATTTTACCATATTCTGTACTTGTTGCAATATAGAAAATATGACCTATTTTTAAGGCTTGCATTTAAAAATCAACACATAAGCAATAAAAATACAATAATATACGTTTTTTTTTTTTAAATTAATGATTAATGATTTAATTTTTAATTATCGCAACTCAATTACCCGGAAGTGAAACCTGGTGAAAACGATCGCACGCCTGTGCTCGGCATCGACAGTCAGTGGCACACGAATGAGCGCAGCGCTGTTGTTCAGGTTAGTTCAGGTAGCATCCAGCGGAGAACGGGAAAGTCAGTATGGAGCGCACTTATGTTCTTTTCAAAGAACAAAAGCGGCTCACCGTGAAGGACGATGACATGACAGCAGAGAAAATTGGAAGACTTTTCCAAGTACGTGTTTTTGTGTGTTTCTCAGATTAGCGGTCATTGCTTGTCTATGCTAACCCATGTGCTTATGTTAACCGTTAGTTGCACAGACATAACTAGCATATAGCTATAATTAAAAGTAATTTTATCACCAACCGTCGGCGAATGAATTTTGTTCCACAACAAATTTAACTACTTTTTGGAATAGGTGCATATTGATTTTGTTTTCGAATGCTTTGTGTCAGGTGTCTCCGGCAAATCTCTTTCTTGTGGATAGTGCTAACGTGGCAGTGTTTCCAACGTCCAGTGGAGATTTCCATACTTTTGATCTAACAAACCGTGGGCTTTATGAAGTTCACGGGGAGGGAACCAGCAATGAAGGGCCTGTGTTGCCTGGTCCTGCCTCTGCGACAGGATCTGCTCCTGTCCAGCGATTTTCATTCACAAGAGCAAGTTCATCATCTCCTCCTTCCACCTCTACAGCTCCTCCCAGGGCTACAGTGGGCCGCTCTTTCCAGAGGTAGTTCTTGTTATTTATGGTATATCTGTGTGTGATTTATACAGTATTTATATTGTTGTTGTTGTTTTTTTAGATCTGTATTTATGGCGGAGCACATCAATGGCAAATTGATACCAAACAGAATGTTGTGTATTCGTTTTACGGAGGGGGAGGCCAATGTGCCTGCAATGCAGGAAAAAGTCCAGGAAGCCCTGGGTAAATCAGAACCAGTGCGATTAACTGATGCCCAAGGCAATGAGTTACTAGACACAGAGGGGACCAGAGGTACATATCCAGCTTGCTGTGTAGTACAGAAAGTGTTGTACAGGTTTACATGCTCATTTTAAACACTCCCCCTGCAGGTTCTGTTTATTGGAAACCCAGTGCTAGGAAGATTCTGGCCGTGTCCGAGCAGGATTTTTCCTGATTTACAGGCAGGCAAACGAAAGAGATCAAGGTAAGCCTCACTTTGGGCTAATCTGTTTTGTTCTCCCTTCAAACTGTTCAGACTGGTGTTTGGGCAGTGCACTTTACTTACCCTATTCTCTGTAAACTGGCTGATCTTTTTTGCATTTATTGTATGATTTCTGTCATTTACTTTTCTCCCCACTTTAGCATTAGCAGGAAACATGAGGATGAGGTGGTTGCAATGCAAGATGTGTATGAAAAGATAGAAGAAGTTGTACTCGCAGCCCAGTCACTTCAAGACGTGACTGCACACATCAAAGCATTGAGCGATCAAGTTGGCTGTGGTCGTGTGTACATGTTTAATGATGCACAGGCGGAAAAGGTGAAGGAGGCCTTCAGCTGCTGTGTTTGCAAAGGTATGTTAAGGTTTTGTTTTATTTTTCGTTTTTATATTGTGGTAATGAAGTTTATGGTTAGTGTCTTTAATAGTGCATGTATGTTTTTTGGGTGCTCATTGTCTGTATATCTGTCTTACAGGTCTAGTAAAGGAGCCTATTTTTGCCACCTGCTGCAGAACCATAATTGGATGTAGAGGCTGCATTCAGCACTGCCTGCAAGAGTCCTCTCAATGTGTCAAATGCCGTGGAGAGAACTTTGCTGCAAACACCCATCACATAACTGGTCTTGCTGATGCTCTAGAAGTACTTAGCAATGTACAGTAGAATGATCATTCATTCAGCACTTAAAGTCCAGTGACAGTTGTAGTTCTATGTTGTAACTAAGTGTGGTAATTTTATTTGTTTCTATCCCAGCGTTGGATGATGTGCCCACAGTTTAGATTGAGAAAGTTTGCAAGGTTTGCACAGGTTTTCAGAATTGATGATGTGAAAGTTCAGATATTTGATACAAGTTTTATAAATACAACTTTTTCTACTCCTTTGTCATGCTTATGTCTTTGCATGTCTATCTCCTTTTGGTTCATAAATATATTTTATAGTGTCAAATTACATTCCTGGCACTCGTTGCCCAAAATGTACAATATTGAGTATTCTCACAATCTAGCTTGTAGTATTTTATGCCCTTCTACATTTTTTTTTTTTTTGGCCAAAACATTTCAAAACTGAATTTCATCTAATTTATTTTTAATTTTTCACATGTCTCTCAATGTCCAGGCTTATCACTGTTTGACACTTCTATTCTTCAAGGGATCACTCCCAATTACATTCCACCTTAACAGTCGGAAGTTTAAAGCAGAGATTGCCAGACAGTTTGTACCACAACATACAAACTGCTCTCTGTGATTGTCCCCATGTGTTCATGCCTTAGTAGTGCAGTGGTGGAAGGTAAACTTTATGGAAAAATGCTAATTATTTACTACATTTTAGAGCCTGTACCTGAACTTATACTCAACATGTCTTAACTGCACTAAAAGTAACAACATTTTGAATAGTGGGTTGAACACTTTACAGTGATCTCATTCACTGACTTGAAAGGTGGAGTTAAGTCTTTAATTAAAAACCAAGTTTGAAAAGTGAAAGATTAAGTTTTAACATACTGTATGCTGAGTAAGGGTAACTTTTACTCAAGTGAAGTTTTCATGCCGTACTTCGGCTTGACTGAATTTGTTGATCCAGGGCATCAGAAAAAGCATTGTTTATCTTTTTTTATTTCAAGTCTGCTTGCTTTGTGTATCAAAGTACTCTGTTGTAAACCCACTAACACTGGCATAAACATGCAAGAAAAATTTTATTGCTCACTAAATAATGAAAGAAGTCCTAATATCTAATGAATGAGAAAAGATAAGCAGTGATTTTTAATAATTTTATGTATTGCCACCCTTCTATGCATAACGTCAACAGAACCTTTTAGTTAAGTTTACCAGATAGGTCACTGCATTTTTAAAAGGTGCTACATTCTTGTTAACTGCCTTGTTATACAGGTCTGTAACATCAGGGTAAACGTCAGCAAACAGTGTTTCAACAGCAGCTTTCTGTTCATCTGTTGAAAAAGGGTCTCTTCCAAATACAGAGGCACTTGTTAGGATGCTTCCCAATTCTTGAGTGTAAAGACTTGCTGCTTCAGGAGCATGAGGGAGTAAATCATGAACCTTTTTTGGACACCCTCCTTCTGCTAGGACATTAGGAATACCTTTTCCTGTAAAGCAGAAGTGGGGAGAGCAGGCAAAATATTTACTTATGTGAGAGCAACCTTAAATAATTTTACTATAGTAAAAGAAAAGGCATTTTAAGAAAATAGTCCCTGAAAAGACTTTTTTTCCCTTGTAACTCTATGAAGAAATGTTAAAGCAGAGCATAAATTAAAGACCTTAATGTAAAGATTAGAACATTCATTTGTTTCCAAATAAAAGATTATTTGCTAAGAGAACAAACAGGTCTGAAATCTGAAAAGTGAAAAAATTTAGTTTTGCCTGTAATGTCTCCCCTTAATCAAGAGAGACTACAGATCCTAAGTAATATTACACAAGCAGATGCAAAAATACAATGTTAAAACTACTAAAGTAGAGTTACTTACAAAGTTACTCAAGTCTATGTATTTGTGTAAATGTAACTGAGTACTCCCTGCCTCAGATTTAAAGTGACATTTTATACATCCACATACCTGGTATTCTGTGTTCATTCCAACCTTGTACCACTCTTTTTATGCCTATATCGCAAAGCTGACAAGTAAGGTTGGAAACACAGTATCTGCTGATGTTGCAGTCCATATCCAGCTGTTCTTGGTCTGATAGCCAGATCAGAGCCTCTTTCAGAGGATAATTCACTCTGCTATTGATCTCAGGCCACATCCGCTCAACTCTATGATTCTAAGAAAGTTACAAACAGTGTTTAATACAATTATTCCCATCAAATATTAGGTTTAAATTAATTTAATTCAACACTGATGAGATTCATACTTCACTCTTACGCCAGGGCCCCACCGCCTGCGTGCAAAGCGAAGAGCAGCCCGCATGTCGTTCATGTGTATTTGGGTTGATCCACGCAAAACGTGTTGTTCAAATAGAATCAATTCTATTTTTCCAATACACACCAAAAGCACAGATAACACTGAGCCTTGCACGCAGGCAGTGGGTCCCTGGCCTTGGATTGAAAGTCACTGACCTTTGTGGATGTGGTTTGGCGGTATGGTTGTTTGTCCTGATTTTGTCTGTGGGATGCAAACAGTTCCTGAATAAAAAGTGTCAAGTAGAATTCCTTTCCATGATCCACTCGGACCTGGTCCCACATTCCATAATTCACAACAGCAGACCTTAAATTGTAGAGATGCCAGGTTTTACAAATACAGAAAGAAAATAGCTTGAATGAGTAAGACAATATTTATTAGATATAAACAAACCTGTAGACCTCTTCATATATGGTAAGATTATTTTTCACAGGCATTGTCGCATGAGCGACTACTTTGCTGCTGTATCCATCCACAGCAATAACATGTGTCACGCCAAACATAACCAGTTTTTCATTCTGGTCTAAGTGCAGCTTGTGACCCATATGAGTGGCACTGTATGGGACAGGATTGAAGTTACGCCGAGTCTGTGGAAAAGACAAAAAAATAAAAATAAATAAAACTAAAATTAGATAAAATCTGTATTAATTGTTTTCCCCTCCCCACTGTAACCAGCTTAACACTGTCTGTAAGCATTTTAGGCTGATTACAGCATAACTTTACATCTTCTTAAAGTTACATCTCCCCAATAGGCTCTAATGGATGCAAACCAATATTATAAGAAAAACAAAATGTTGCATTGTACAAAAAATTTTGAAGTTAAATTACTGCATATAAATAAAAAACAGAGACGTTGGTGCCTGCAGTACTAATTCAACTGTCAGTAGCCTAGCTTAGTACTCCCTAGTATGTAAACAAGCCAATTTGTTAAAAAAAAAAATCCCACTGTTTACTTCTACTGTGACTGTAGTATGCAAACAGGCTACTGACATGTAAATTGTAATTATGTCATTTCTTTTACATAATTATATAATTTCGGTCTCTCATGGCCCGAATCAGAATTTTGTTCCACTGTGTGCTGTACCTATGTACCAGTTTTTCTGCTGTCTGCCTATCCACACATTGCAGTTTGTCTGGCTGTCTATCTATCTGACTGTCTGTGTTTTTTCTATCTAGTTTTATCTATAATATCCTTATGTTTGTTTATCATCTGTCTATCTATGGCTGTCGAATTATCTATTTTACTGTCGGTCTATTTATCTATTTGACTTACCGTGCATCTCATTTCGTGGTTTGGTCTTTGCACTTCACGCAGAATTCGACCAACTCTAGTTTCAGCAGCAAAAATTCCCCTCGACGCCAAGTAGCCGGTCATAAACTTCCTACCAAAGGTTGGGCCGGTCTGCAATATTAAGTTAAACATCGTCAAGATGATCACAGTGAAGCACGTGTGTGTGTAAAAACTATTGTGAGACTTACCTCTGAAATTGCAGAAGACACATGTATTTCTAACTGTTCGTCGGTAACACCTCGTTTCAGTTTATTAACTTTGCAAAATCTTCGAACACTCATAGCAGAGCATCCTCTTCCAACACCTAGGTCTGAAAGATGCTGTGAAATTTGTTCATGTGTTGCATTCTTTTGCAGTAACTCGCGTATAGTGTCCACGTAACCCTCCAGCGATGCCATCACTTTTTGGGATCTGCCGCAGAGCAGTGAAGTTCGCGGGTTTGTTGTTGTTGTGGTTGTTTTTTTCAACCCCCAGGTTTCACTTCCAGGTAATTGAGTTGCGATAATTAAAAATTAAATCATTAATTTAAAAAAAACGTATATTATTGTATTTTCATTGCTTATGTGTTGATTTTTAAATGCAAGCCTTAAAAATAGGTCATATTTTCTATATTGCAACAAGTACAGAATATGGTAAAATGGCAATTTTTCATTTTGCATTTCACCTTTTAAATACAAAATGCAATGAATGCAAAAGTACACGGACCCTACGTAATGACATTTTACATTAGTACATTCTATGCTATGACATTCTACGTTAGTACATTCTACGTTATGACATTCTACATTAGTACATTCCACATTAGTACATTCCACGTTATGAAATTCTACATTAGTACATTCTACAATAGTACATTCTACATTAGTACATTCTACAATAGTACATTCTACAATAGTACATTCTACATTAGTACATTCTACAATAGTACATTCTACATTAGTACATTCCACATTAGTACATTCTACATTAGTACATTCCACATTAGTACATTCTACAATAGTACATTCTACATTAGTACATTCCACATTAGTACATTCCACATTAGTACATTCTACATTAGTACATTCTACAATAGTACATTCTACATTAGTACATTCTACATTAGTACATTCTACATTAGTACATTCCACATTAGTACATTCTACATTAGTACATTCCACATTAGTACATTCTACAATAGTACATTCTACATTAGTACATTCCACATTAGTACATTCCACATTAGTACATTCCACATTAGTACATTCTACAATAGTACATTCTACATTAGTACATTCTACATTAGTACATTCCACGTTATGAAATTCCACATTAGTACATTCTACATTAGTACATTCCACATTAGTACATTCTACATTAGTACATTCTACATTAGTACATTCTACATTAGTACATTCTACAATAGTACATTCTACATTAGTACATTCTACATTAGTACATTCTACAATAGTACATTCTACATTAGTACATTCTACAATAGTACATTCTACAATAGTACATTCTACATTAGTACATTCTACAATAGTACATTCTACATTAGTACATTCTACATTAGTACATTCTACATTAGTACATTCCACGTTATGAAATTCTACATTAGTACATTCTAAATTAGTACATTCTACAATAGTACATTCTACAATAGTACATTCTACAATAGTACATTCTACATTAGTACATTCTACGTTATGAAATTCCACATTAGTACATTCTACATTAGTACATTCCACATTAGTACATTCTACATTAGTACATTCTACATTAGTACATTCTACATTAGTACATTCTACATTAGTACATTCTACAATAGTACATTCTACAATAGTACATTCTACATTAGTACATTCTACATTAGTACATTCCACATTAGTACATTCCACATTAGTACATTCTACATTAGTACATTCTACAATAGTACATTCTACATTAGTACATTCTACAATAGTACATTCTACATTAGTACATTCCACATTAGTACATTCTACATTAGTACATTCCACATTAGTACATTCTACAATAGTACATTCCACATTAGTACATTCCACAATAGTACATTCTACATTAGTACATTCCACATTAGTACATTCTACATTAGTACATTCTACAATAGTACATTCTACATTAGTACATTCTACAATAGTACATTCTACATTAGTACATTCCACATTAGTACATTCTACATTAGTACATTCCACATTAGTACATTCTACATTAGTACATTCCACATTAGTACATTCCACAATAGTACATTCTACATTAGTACATTCCACATTAGTACATTCCACATTAGTACATTCCACATTAGTACATTCCACAATAGTACATTCTACATTAGTACATTCTACAATAGTACATTCTACATTAGTACATTCCACATTAGTACATTCCACATTAGTACATTCTACATTAGTACATTCCACATTAGTACATTCTACAATAGTACATTCTACAATAGTACATTCTACATTAGTACATTCTACATTAGTACATTCTACATTAGTACATTCCACGTTATGAAATTCCACATTAGTACATTCTACATTAGTACATTCCACATTAGTACATTCTACATTAGTACATTCTACATTAGTACATTCTACATTAGTACATTCTACAATAGTACATTCTACATTAGTACATTCTACAATAGTACATTCTACATTAGTACATTCTACATTAGTACATTCTACAATAGTACATTCTACATTAGTACATTCTACAATAGTACATTCTACATTAGTACATTCTACAATAGTACATTCTACATTAGTACATTCTACAATAGTACATTCTACAATAGTACATTCTACATTAGTACATTCTACAATAGTACATTCTAAATTAGTACATTCTACAATAGTACATTCTACATTAGTACATTCCACGTTATGACATTCTACATTAGTACATTCCACGTAGTACATTCTACATTAGTACATTCTACATTAGTACATTCCACGTTATGACATTCTACGTAATGACATTTTACATTAGTACATTCTACATTAGTACATTCTACGTAATGACATTTTACATTAGTACATTCTACATTAGTACATTCTACGTAATGACATTTTACATTAGTACATTCTACATTAGTACATTCTACGTAATGACATTCTACATTAGTACATTCTACATTAGTACATTCTACGTAATGACATTTTACATTAGTACATTCTACATTAGTACATTCTACGTAATGACATTTTACATTAGTACATTCTACATTAGTACATTCTACGTAATGACATTTTACATTAGTACATTCTACATTAGTACATTCTACGTAATGACATTCTACATTAGTACATTCTACATTAGTACATTCTACGTAATGACATTCTACATTAGTACATTCTACATTAGTACATTCTACGTAATGACATTGTACATTAGTACATTCTACATTAGTACATTCTACGTAATGAAATTGTACATTAGCACATTCTACATTAGTACATTCTACGTAATGACATTGTACATTAGTACATTCTACATTAGTACATTCTACGTAATGACATTCTACATGAGTACATTCTACATTAGTACATTCTACGTAATGACATTCTACATTAGTACATTCTACATAGTACATTCTACGTAATGACATTTTACATTAGTACATTCTACATTAGTACATTCTGCGTAATGACATTCTACATTAGTACATTCTACATTAGTACATTCTACGTAATGACATTTTACATTAGTACATTCTATGCTATGACATTCCACGTTATGACATTCTACATTAGTACATTCTACATTAGTACATTCTACGTAATGACATTTTACATTAGTACATTCTACATTAGTACATTCTACATTAGTACATTCTACGTAATGACATTTTACATTAGTACATTCTATGCTATGACATTCTACGTTATGACATTCTACATTAGTACATTCTATGCTATGACATTCTACGTTATGACATTCTACATTAGGACATTCTACATTAGTACATTCTACATTAGTACATTCTATGTTGTGACATTCTACATTAGTACATTCTACATTAGTACATTCTACGTTATGACATTCTACATTAGTACATTCTATGTTGTGACATTCTACATTATTACATTCTACGTTATGACATTCTACATTAGTACATTCTACATTAGTACATTCTACGTTAGTATATTCTACGTTAGTACATTTTACGTTATGACATTCTACGTTATGACATTCTACATTAGTACATTCTACGTTATGACATTCTACGTAATGACATTTTACATTAGTACATTCTACGCTATGACATTCTACATTAGTACATTCTACATTAGTACATTCTACGTAATGACATTTTACATTAGTACATTCTAAGCTATGACATTCTACATTAGTACATTCTACATTATGACATTCTACGTTATGACATTTTACAATAGTACATTCTACATTAGTACATTCTACATTAGTACATTCTACGTAATGACATTTTACATTAGTACATTCTACGCTATGACATTCTACATTAGTACATTCTACATTATGACATTCTACGTTATGACATTTTACAATAGTACATTCTACATTAGTACATTCTACATTAGTACATTCTACATTATGACATTCTACGTTATGACATTTTACAATAGTACATTCTACATTAGTACATTCTACATTAGTACATTCTACGTAATGACATTCTACATTAGTACATTCTACATTATGACATTCTACGTTATGACATTCTACATAAGTACATTCCACGTTATGACATTCTACATTAGTACATTCTACGTAATGACATTTTACATTAGTACATTCTAAGCTATGACATTCTACATTAGTACATTCTACATTATGACATTCTACGTTATGACATTTTACAATAGTACATTCTACATTAGTACATTCTACATTAGTACATTCTACGTAATGACATTCTACATTAGTACATTCTACATTATGACATTCTACGTTATGACATTTTACAATAGTACATTCTACATTAGTACATTCTACGTAATGACATTTTACATTAGTACATTCTACGCTATGACATTCTACATTAGTCCATTCTACATTATGACATTCTACGTTATGACATTTTACAATAGTACATTCTACATTAGTACATTCTACATTAGTACATTCTACATTAGTACATTCCACGTTATGACATTCTACATTAGTACATTCTACGTAATGACATTCTACATTAGTACATTCTACATTAGTACATTCTACATTAGTACATTCTACAATAGTACATTCTACATTAGTACATTCTACATTAGTACATTCCACATTATGACATTCTACATTAGTACATTCTACATTAGTACATTCTACGTTATGACATTCTACATTTGTACATTCTACGTAATGACATTCTACATTAGTACATTCTACATTAGTACATTCTACAATAGTACATTCTACATTAGTACATTCTACATTAGTACATTCCACGTTATGACATTCTACATTAGTACATTCTACGTAATGACATTTTACATTAGTACATTCTACATTATGACATTCTACGTTATGACATTTTACAATAGTACATTCTACATTAGTACATTCTACATTAGTACATTCTACGTAATGACATTCTACATTAGTACATTCTACATTAGTACATTCTACATTAGTACATTCCACGTTATGACATTCTACATTAGTACATTCTACATTAGTACATTCTATGTTGTGACATTCTACATTAGTACATTCTACATTAGTACATTCTACGTTATGACATTCTACATTAGTACATTCTACATTAGTACATTCTATGTTGTGACATTCTACATTATTACATTCTACGTTATGACATTCTACATTAGTACATTCTACATTAGTACATTCTATGTTGTGACAGTCTACATTAGTACATTCTACAATAGTACATTCTACGTTAGTATATTCTACGTTAGTACATTTTACGTTATGACATTCTACGTTATGACATTCTACATTAGTACATTCTACATTAGTACATTCTACGTAATGACATTCTACATTAGTACATTTTACGTTATGACATTCTACGTTATGACATTCTACATTAGTACATTCTACTTTAGTACATTCTACGTAATGACATTGTACATTAGTACATTCTACATTAGTACATTCTACGTAATGAAATTGTACATTAGTACATTCTACATTAGTACATTCTACGTAATGACATTGTACATTAGTACATTCTACATTAGTACATTCTACGTAATGACATTCTACATGAGTACATTCTACATTAGTACATTCTACGTAATGACATTCTACATTAGTACATTCTACATAGTACATTCTACGTAATGACATTTTACATTAGTACATTCTACATTAGTACATTCTGCGTAATGACATTCTACATTAGTACATTCTACATTAGTACATTCTACGTAATGACATTTTACATTAGTACATTCTATGCTATGACATTCCACGTTATGACATTCTACATTAGTACATTCTACATTAGTACATTCTACGTAATGACATTTTACATTAGTACATTCTACATTAGTACATTCTACATTAGTACATTCTACGTAATGACATTTTACATTAGTACATTCTATGCTATGACATTCTACGTTATGACATTCTACATTAGTACATTCTATGCTATGACATTCTACGTTATGACATTCTACATTAGGACATTCTACATTAGTACATTCTACATTAGTACATTCTATGTTGTGACATTCTACATTAGTACATTCTACATTAGTACATTCTACGTAATGACATTTTACATTAGTACATTCTACGCTATGACATTCTACATTAGTACATTCTACATTATGACATTCTACGTTATGACATTTTACAATAGTACATTCTACATTAGTACATTCTACATTAGTACATTCTACATTATGACATTCTACGTTATGACATTTTACAATAGTACATTCTACATTAGTACATTCTACATTAGTACATTCTACGTAATGACATTCTACATTAGTACATTCTACATTATGACATTCTACGTTATGACATTCTACATAAGTACATTCCACGTTATGACATTCTACATTAGTACATTCTACGTAATGACATTTTACATTAGTACATTCTAAGCTATGACATTCTACATTAGTACATTCTACATTATGACATTCTACGTTATGACATTTTACAATAGTACATTCTACATTAGTACATTCTACATTAGTACATTCTACGTAATGACATTCTACATTAGTACATTCTACATTATGACATTCTACGTTATGACATTTTACAATAGTACATTCTACATTAGTACATTCTACGTAATGACATTTTACATTAGTACATTCTACGCTATGACATTCTACATTAGTCCATTCTACATTATGAAATTCTACGTTATGACATTTTACAATAGTACATTCTACATTAGTACATTCTACATTAGTACATTCTACATTAGTACATTCCACGTTATGACATTCTACATTAGTACATTCTACGTAATGACATTCTACATTAGTACATTCTACATTAGTACATTCTACAATAGTACATTCTACATTAGTACATTCTACATTAGTACATTCCACATTATGACATTCTACATTAGTACATTCTACATTAGTACATTCTACGTTATGACATTCTACATTAGTACATTCTACGTAATGACATTCTACATTAGTACATTCTACATTAGTACATTCTACAATAGTACATTCTACATTAGTACATTCTACATTAGTACATTCCACGTTATGACATTCTACATTAGTACATTCTACGTAATGACATTTTACATTAGTACATTCTACATTATGACATTCTACGTTATGACATTTTACAATAGTACATTCTACATTAGTACATTCTACATTAGTACATTCTACGTAATGACATTCTACATTAGTACATTCTACATTATGACATTCTACGTTATGACATTTTACAATAGTACATTCTACATTAGTACATTCTACGTAATGACATTTTACATTAGTACATTCTACGCTATGACATTCTACATTAGTCCATTCTACATTATGACATTCTACGTTATGACATTTTACAATAGTACATTCTACATTAGTACATTCTACATTAGTACATTCTACATTAGTACATTCCACGTTATGACATTCTACATTAGTACATTCTACGTTGTGACATTCTACATTAGTACATTCTACATTAGTACATTCTATGTTGTGACATTCTACATTAGTACATTCTACATTAGTACATTCTACGTTATGACATTCTACATTAGTACATTCTACATTAGTACATTCTATGTTGTGACATTCTACATTATTACATTCTACGTTATGACATTCTACATTAGTACATTCTACATTAGTACATTCTATGTTGTGACAGTCTACATTAGTACATTCTACAATAGTACATTCTACGTTAGTATATTCTACGTTAGTACATTTTACGTTATGACATTCTACGTTATGACATTCTACATTAGTACATTCTACATTAGTACATTCTACGTAATGACATTCTACATTAGTACATTCTACATTAGTACATTCTACGTAATGACATTGTACATTAGTACATTCTACATTAGTACATTCTACGTAATGAAATTGTACATTAGTACATTCTACATTAGTACATTCTACGTAATGACATTCTACATGAGTACATTCTACATTAGTACATTCTACGTAATGACATTCTACATTAGTACATTCTACATAGTACATTCTACGTAATGACATTTTACATTAGTACATTCTACATTAGTACATTCCACGTTATGAAATTCCACATTAGTACATTCTACATTAGTACATTCCACATTAGTACATTCTACATTAGTACATTCTACATTAGTACATTCTACATTAGTACATTCTACATTAGTACATTCTACAATAGTACATTCTACAATAGTACATTCTACATTAGTACATTCCACATTAGTACATTCTACATTAGTACATTCTACAATAGTACATTCTACATTAGTACATTCTACAATAGTACATTCTACATTAGTACATTCCACATTAGTACATTCTACATTAGTACATTCCACATTAGTACATTCTACAATAGTACATTCTACATTAGTACATTCCACATTAGTACATTCTACAATAGTACATTCTACATTAGTACATTCCACATTAGTACATTCTACATTAGTACATTCTACAATAGTACATTCTACATTAGTACATTCTACAATAGTACATTCTACATTAGTACATTCCACATTAGTACATTCTACATTAGTACATTCCACATTAGTACATTCTACATTAGTACATTCCACATTAGTACATTCTACAATAGTACATTCTACATTAGTACATTCCACATTAGTACATTCCACATTAGTACATTCCACATTAGTACATTCTACAATAGTACATTCTACATTAGTACATTCTACAATAGTACATTCTACATTAGTACATTCCACATTAGTACATTCCACATTAGTACATTCTACATTAGTACATTCCACATTAGTACATTCTACAATAGTACATTCTACAATAGTACATTCTACATTAGTACATTCTACATTAGTACATTCTACATTAGTACATTCCACGTTATGAAATTCCACATTAGTACATTCTACATTAGTACATTCCACATTAGTACATTCTACATTAGTACATTCTACATTAGTACATTCTACATTAGTACATTCTACAATAGTACATTCTACATTAGTACATTCTACAATAGTACATTCTACATTAGTACATTCTACATTAGTACATTCTACAATAGTACATTCTACATTAGTACATTCTACAATAGTACATTCTACATTAGTACATTCTACAATAGTACATTCTACATTAGTACATTCTACAATAGTACATTCTACATTAGTACATTCTACAATAGTACATTCTACATTAGTACATTCTACAATAGTACATTCTAAATTAGTACATTCTACAATAGTACATTCTACATTAGTACATTCCACGTTATGACATTCTACATTAGTACATTCCACGTAGTACATTCTACATTAGTACATTCTACATTAGTACATTCCACGTTATGACATTCTACGTAATGACATTTTACATTAGTACATTCTACATTAGTACATTCTACGTAATGACATTTTACATTAGTACATTCTACATTAGTACATTCTACGTAATGACATTTTACATTAGTACATTCTACATTAGTACATTCTACGTAATGACATTCTACATTAGTACATTCTACATTAGTACATTCTACGTAATGACATTTTACATTAGTACATTCTACATTAGTACATTCTACGTAATGACATTTTACATTAGTACATTCTACATTAGTACATTCTACGTAATGACATTTTACATTAGTACATTCTACATTAGTACATTCTACGTAATGACATTCTACATTAGTACATTCTACATTAGTACATTCTACGTAATGACATTCTACATTAGTACATTCTACATTAGTACATTCTACGTAATGACATTGTACATTAGTACATTCTACATTAGTACATTCTACGTAATGAAATTGTACATTAGCACATTCTACATTAGTACATTCTACGTAATGACATTGTACATTAGTACATTCTACATTAGTACATTCTACGTAATGACATTCTACATGAGTACATTCTACATTAGTACATTCTACGTAATGACATTCTACATTAGTACATTCTACATAGTACATTCTACGTAATGACATTTTACATTAGTACATTCTACATTAGTACATTCTGCGTAATGACATTCTACATTAGTACATTCTACATTAGTACATTCTACGTAATGACATTTTACATTAGTACATTCTATGCTATGACATTCCACGTTATGACATTCTACATTAGTACATTCTACATTAGTACATTCTACGTAATGACATTTTACATTAGTACATTCTACATTAGTACATTCTACATTAGTACATTCTACGTAATGACATTTTACATTAGTACATTCTATGCTATGACATTCTACGTTATGACATTCTACATTAGTACATTCTATGCTATGACATTCTACGTTATGACATTCTACATTAGGACATTCTACATTAGTACATTCTACATTAGTACATTCTATGTTGTGACATTCTACATTAGTACATTCTAGATTAGTACATTCTACGTTATGACATTCTACATTAGTACATTCTATGTTGTGACATTCTACATTATTACATTCTACGTTATGACATTCTACATTAGTACATTCTACATTAGTACATTCTACGTTAGTATATTCTACGTTAGTACATTTTACGTTATGACATTCTACGTTATGACATTCTACATTAGTACATTCTACGTTATGACATTCTACGTAATGACATTTTACATTAGTACATTCTACGCTATGACATTCTACATTAGTACATTCTACATTAGTACATTCTACGTAATGACATTTTACATTAGTACATTCTAAGCTATGACATTCTACATTAGTACATTCTACATTATGACATTCTACGTTATGACATTTTACAATAGTACATTCTACATTAGTACATTCTACATTAGTACATTCTACGTAATGACATTTTACATTAGTACATTCTACGCTATGACATTCTACATTAGTACATTCTACATTATGACATTCTACGTTATGACATTTTACAATAGTACATTCTACATTAGTACATTCTACATTAGTACATTCTACATTATGACATTCTACGTTATGACATTTTACAATAGTACATTCTACATTAGTACATTCTACATTAGTACATTCTACGTAATGACATTCTACATTAGTACATTCTACATTATGACATTCTACGTTATGACATTCTACATAAGTACATTCCACGTTATGACATTCTACATTAGTACATTCTACGTAATGACATTTTACATTAGTACATTCTAAGCTATGACATTCTACATTAGTACATTCTACATTATGACATTCTACAATTTGACATTTTACAATAGTACATTCTACATTAGTACATTCTACATTAGTACATTCTACGTAATGACATTCTACATTAGTACATTCTACATTATGACATTCTACGTTATGACATTTTACAATAGTACATTCTACATTAGTACATTCTACGTAATGACATTTTACATTAGTACATTCTACGCTATGACATTCTACATTAGTCCATTCTACATTATGACATTCTACGTTATGACATTTTACAATAGTACATTCTACATTAGTACATTCTACATTAGTACATTCTACATTAGTACATTCCACGTTATGACATTCTACATTAGTACATTCTACGTAATGACATTCTACATTAGTACATTCTACATTAGTACATTCTACATTAGTACATTCTACAATAGTACATTCTACATTAGTACATTCTACATTAGTACATTCCACATTATGACATTCTACATTAGTACATTCTACATTAGTACATTCTACGTTATGACATTCTACATTTGTACATTCTACGTAATGACATTCTACATTAGTACATTCTACATTAGTACATTCTACAATAGTACATTCTACATTAGTACATTCTACATTAGTACATTCCACGTTATGACATTCTACATTAGTACATTCTACGTAATGACATTTTACATTAGTACATTCTACATTATGACATTCTACGTTATGACATTTTACAATAGTACATTCTACATTAGTACATTCTACATTAGTACATTCTACGTAATGACATTCTACATTAGTACATTCTACATTAGTACATTCTACATTAGTACATTCCACGTTATGACATTCTACATTAGTACATTCTACGTAATGACATTCTACATTAGTACATTCTACATTAGTACATTCTATGTTGTGACATTCTACATTAGTACATTCTACATTAGTACATTCTACGTTATGACATTCTACATTAGTACATTCTACATTAGTACATTCTATGTTGTGACATTCTACATTATTACATTCTACGTTATGACATTCTACATTAGTACATTCTACATTAGTACATTCTATGTTGTGACAGTCTACATTAGTACATTCTACAATAGTACATTCTACGTTAGTATATTCTACGTTAGTACATTTTACGTTATGACATTCTACGTTATGACATTCTACATTAGTACATTCTACATTAGTACATTCTACGTAATGACATTCTACATTAGTACATTTTACGTTATGACATTCTACGTTATGACATTCTACATTAGTACATTCTACTTTAGTACATTCTACGTAATGACATTGTACATTAGTACATTCTACATTAGTACATTCTACGTAATGAAATTGTACATTAGTACATTCTACATTAGTACATTCTACGTAATGACATTGTACATTAGTACATTCTACATTAGTACATTCTACGTAATGACATTCTACATGAGTACATTCTACATTAGTACATTCTACGTAATGACATTCTACATTAGTACATTCTACATAGTACATTCTACGTAATGACATTTTACATTAGTACATTCTACATTAGTACATTCTGCGTAATGACATTCTACATTAGTACATTCTACATTAGTACATTCTACGTAATGACATTTTACATTAGTACATTCTATGCTATGACATTCCACGTTATGACATTCTACATTAGTACATTCTACATTAGTACATTCTACGTAATGACATTTTACATTAGTACATTCTACATTAGTACATTCTACATTAGTACATTCTACGTAATGACATTTTACATTAGTACATTCTATGCTATGACATTCTACGTTATGACATTCTACATTAGTACATTCTATGCTATGACATTCTACGTTATGACATTCTACATTAGGACATTCTACATTAGTACATTCTACATTAGTACATTCTATGTTGTGACATTCTACATTAGTACATTCTACATTAGTACATTCTACGTAATGACATTTTACATTAGTACATTCTACGCTATGACATTCTACATTAGTACATTCTACATTATGACATTCTACGTTATGACATTTTACAATAGTACATTCTACATTAGTACATTCTACATTAGTACATTCTACATTATGACATTCTACGTTATGACATTTTACAATAGTACATTCTACATTAGTACATTCTACATTAGTACATTCTACGTAATGACATTCTACATTAGTACATTCTACATTATGACATTCTACGTTATGACATTCTACGTTATGACATTTTACAATAGTACATTCTACATTAGTACATTCTACATTAGTACATTCTACGTAATGACATTCTACATTAGTACATTCTACATTATGACATTCTACGTTATGACATTTTACAATAGTACATTCTACATTAGTACATTCTACGTAATGACATTTTACATTAGTACATTCTACGCTATGACATTCTACATTAGTCCATTCTACATTATGACATTCTACGTTATGACATTTTACAATAGTACATTCTACATTAGTACATTCTACATTAGTACATTCTACATTAGTACATTCCACGTTATGACATTCTACATTAGTACATTCTACGTAATGACATTCTACATTAGTACATTCTACATTAGTACATTCTACATTAGTACATTCTACAATAGTACATTCTACATTAGTACATTCTACATTAGTACATTCCACATTATGACATTCTACATTAGTACATTCTACATTAGTACATTCTACGTTATGACATTCTACATTTGTACATTCTACGTAATGACATTCTACATTAGTACATTCTACATTAGTACATTCTACAATAGTACATTCTACATTAGTACATTCTACATTAGTACATTCCACGTTATGACATTCTACATTAGTACATTCTACGTAATGACATTTTACATTAGTACATTCTACATTATGACATTCTACGTTATGACATTTTACAATAGTACATTCTACATTAGTACATTCTACATTAGTACATTCTACGTAATGACATTCTACATTAGTACATTCTACATTAGTACATTCTACATTAGTACATTCCACGTTATGACATTCTACATTAGTACATTCTACATTAGTACATTCTATGTTGTGACATTCTACATTAGTACATTCTACATTAGTACATTCTACGTTATGACATTCTACATTAGTACATTCTACATTAGTACATTCTATGTTGTGACATTCTACATTATTACATTCTACGTTATGACATTCTACATTAGTACATTCTACATTAGTACATTCTATGTTGTGACAGTCTACATTAGTACATTCTACAATAGTACATTCTACGTTAGTATATTCTACGTTAGTACATTTTACGTTATGACATTCTACGTTATGACATTCTACATTAGTACATTCTACATTAGTACATTCTACGTAATGACATTCTACATTAGTACATTTTACGTTATGACATTCTACGTTATGACATTCTACATTAGTACATTCTACTTTAGTACATTCTACGTAATGACATTGTACATTAGTACATTCTACATTAGTACATTCTACGTAATGAAATTGTACATTAGTACATTCTACATTAGTACATTCTACGTAATGACATTGTACATTAGTACATTCTACATTAGTACATTCTACGTAATGACATTCTACATGAGTACATTCTACATTAGTACATTCTACGTAATGACATTCTACATTAGTACATTCTACATAGTACATTCTACGTAATGACATTTTACATTAGTACATTCTACATTAGTACATTCTGCGTAATGACATTCTACATTAGTACATTCTACATTAGTACATTCTACGTAATGACATTTTACATTAGTACATTCTATGCTATGACATTCCACGTTATGACATTCTACATTAGTACATTCTACATTAGTACATTCTACGTAATGACATTTTACATTAGTACATTCTACATTAGTACATTCTACATTAGTACATTCTACGTAATGACATTTTACATTAGTACATTCTATGCTATGACATTCTACGTTATGACATTCTACATTAGTACATTCTATGCTATGACATTCTACGTTATGACATTCTACATTAGGACATTCTACATTAGTACATTCTACATTAGTACATTCTATGTTGTGACATTCTACATTAGTACATTCTACATTAGTACATTCTACGTAATGACATTTTACATTAGTACATTCTACGCTATGACATTCTACATTAGTACATTCTACATTATGACATTCTACGTTATGACATTTTACAATAGTACATTCTACATTAGTACATTCTACATTAGTACATTCTACATTATGACATTCTACGTTATGACATTTTACAATAGTACATTCTACATTAGTACATTCTACATTAGTACATTCTACGTAATGACATTCTACATTAGTACATTCTACATTATGACATTCTACGTTATGACATTCTACATAAGTACATTCCACGTTATGACATTCTACATTAGTACATTCTACGTAATGACATTTTACATTAGTACATTCTAAGCTATGACATTCTACATTAGTACATTCTACATTATGACATTCTACGTTATGACATTTTACAATAGTACATTCTACATTAGTACATTCTACATTAGTACATTCTACGTAATGACATTCTACATTAGTACATTCTACATTATGACATTCTACGTTATGACATTTTACAATAGTACATTCTACATTAGTACATTCTACGTAATGACATTTTACATTAGTACATTCTACGCTATGACATTCTACATTAGTCCATTCTACATTATGAAATTCTACGTTATGACATTTTACAATAGTACATTCTACATTAGTACATTCTACATTAGTACATTCTACATTAGTACATTCCACGTTATGACATTCTACATTAGTACATTCTACGTAATGACATTCTACATTAGTACATTCTACATTAGTACATTCTACAATAGTACATTCTACATTAGTACATTCTACATTAGTACATTCCACATTATGACATTCTACATTAGTACATTCTACATTAGTACATTCTACGTTATGACATTCTACATTAGTACATTCTACGTAATGACATTCTACATTAGTACATTCTACATTAGTACATTCTACAATAGTACATTCTACATTAGTACATTCTACATTAGTACATTCCACGTTATGACATTCTACATTAGTACATTCTACGTAATGACATTTTACATTAGTACATTCTACATTATGACATTCTACGTTATGACATTTTACAATAGTACATTCTACATTAGTACATTCTACATTAGTACATTCTACGTAATGACATTCTACATTAGTACATTCTACATTATGACATTCTACGTTATGACATTTTACAATAGTACATTCTACATTAGTACATTCTACGTAATGACATTTTACATTAGTACATTCTACGCTATGACATTCTACATTAGTCCATTCTACATTATGACATTCTACGTTATGACATTTTACAATAGTACATTCTACATTAGTACATTCTACATTAGTACATTCTACATTAGTACATTCCACGTTATGACATTCTACATTAGTACATTCTACGTTGTGACATTCTACATTAGTACATTCTACATTAGTACATTCTATGTTGTGACATTCTACATTAGTACATTCTACATTAGTACATTCTACGTTATGACATTCTACATTAGTACATTCTACATTAGTACATTCTATGTTGTGACATTCTACATTATTACATTCTACGTTATGACATTCTACATTAGTACATTCTACATTAGTACATTCTATGTTGTGACAGTCTACATTAGTACATTCTACAATAGTACATTCTACGTTAGTATATTCTACGTTAGTACATTTTACGTTATGACATTCTACGTTATGACATTCTACATTAGTACATTCTACATTAGTACATTCTACGTAATGACATTCTACATTAGTACATTCTACATTAGTACATTCTACGTAATGACATTGTACATTAGTACATTCTACATTAGTACATTCTACGTAATGAAATTGTACATTAGTACATTCTACATTAGTACATTCTACGTAATGACATTCTACATGAGTACATTCTACATTAGTACATTCTACGTAATGACATTCTACATTAGTACATTCTACATAGTACATTCTACGTAATGACATTTTACATTAGTACATTCTACATTAGTACATTCCACGTTATGAAATTCCACATTAGTACATTCTACATTAGTACATTCCACATTAGTACATTCTACATTAGTACATTCTACATTAGTACATTCTACATTAGTACATTCTACATTAGTACATTCTACAATAGTACATTCTACAATAGTACATTCTACATTAGTACATTCCACATTAGTACATTCTACATTAGTACATTCTACAATAGTACATTCTACATTAGTACATTCTACAATAGTACATTCTACATTAGTACATTCCACATTAGTACATTCTACATTAGTACATTCCACATTAGTACATTCTACAATAGTACATTCTACATTAGTACATTCCACATTAGTACATTCTACAATAGTACATTCTACATTAGTACATTCCACATTAGTACATTCTACATTAGTACATTCTACAATAGTACATTCTACATTAGTACATTCTACAATAGTACATTCTACATTAGTACATTCCACATTAGTACATTCTACATTAGTACATTCCACATTAGTACATTCTACATTAGTACATTCCACATTAGTACATTCTACAATAGTACATTCTACATTAGTACATTCCACATTAGTACATTCCACATTAGTACATTCCACATTAGTACATTCTACAATAGTACATTCTACATTAGTACATTCTACAATAGTACATTCTACATTAGTACATTCCACATTAGTACATTCCACATTAGTACATTCTACATTAGTACATTCCACATTAGTACATTCTACAATAGTACATTCTACAATAGTACATTCTACATTAGTACATTCTACATTAGTACATTCTACATTAGTACATTCCACGTTATGAAATTCCACATTAGTACATTCTACATTAGTACATTCCACATTAGTACATTCTACATTAGTACATTCTACATTAGTACATTCTACAATAGTACATTCTACATTAGTACATTCTACAATAGTACATTCTACATTAGTACATTCTACATTAGTACATTCTACAATAGTACATTCTACATTAGTACATTCTACAATAGTACATTCTACATTAGTACATTCTACAATAGTACATTCTACATTAGTACATTCTACAATAGTACATTCTACATTAGTACATTCTACAATAGTACATTCTACATTAGTACATTCTACAATAGTACATTCTAAATTAGTACATTCTACAATAGTACATTCTACATTAGTACATTCCACGTTATGACATTCTACATTAGTACATTCCACGTAGTACATTCTACATTAGTACATTCTACATTAGTACATTCCACGTTATGACATTCTACGTAATGACATTTTACATTAGTACATTCTACATTAGTACATTCTACGTAATGACATTTTACATTAGTACATTCTACATTAGTACATTCTACGTAATGACATTTTACATTAGTACATTCTACATTAGTACATTCTACGTAATGACATTCTACATTAGTACATTCTACATTAGTACATTCTACGTAATGACATTTTACATTAGTACATTCTACATTAGTACATTCTACGTAATGACATTTTACATTAGTACATTCTACATTAGTACATTCTACGTAATGACATTTTACATTAGTACATTCTACATTAGTACATTCTACGTAATGACATTCTACATTAGTACATTCTACATTAGTACATTCTACGTAATGACATTCTACATTAGTACATTCTACATTAGTACATTCTACGTAATGACATTGTACATTAGTACATTCTACATTAGTACATTCTACGTAATGAAATTGTACATTAGCACATTCTACATTAGTACATTCTACGTAATGACATTGTACATTAGTACATTCTACATTAGTACATTCTACGTAATGACATTCTACATGAGTACATTCTACATTAGTACATTCTACGTAATGACATTCTACATTAGTACATTCTACATAGTACATTCTACGTAATGACATTTTACATTAGTACATTCTACATTAGTACATTCTGCGTAATGACATTCTACATTAGTACATTCTACATTAGTACATTCTACGTAATGACATTTTACATTAGTACATTCTATGCTATGACATTCCACGTTATGACATTCTACATTAGTACATTCTACATTAGTACATTCTACGTAATGACATTTTACATTAGTACATTCTACATTAGTACATTCTACATTAGTACATTCTACGTAATGACATTTTACATTAGTACATTCTATGCTATGACATTCTACGTTATGACATTCTACATTAGTACATTCTATGCTATGACATTCTACGTTATGACATTCTACATTAGGACATTCTACATTAGTACATTCTACATTAGTACATTCTATGTTGTGACATTCTACATTAGTACATTCTACATTAGTACATTCTACGTTATGACATTCTACATTAGTACATTCTATGTTGTGACATTCTACATTATTACATTCTACGTTATGACATTCTACATTAGTACATTCTACATTAGTACATTCTACGTTAGTATATTCTACGTTAGTACATTTTACGTTATGACATTCTACGTTATGACATTCTACATTAGTACATTCTACGTTATGACATTCTACGTAATGACATTTTACATTAGTACATTATACGCTATGACATTCTACATTAGTACATTCTACATTAGTACATTCTACGTAATGACATTTTACATTAGTACATTCTAAGCTATGACATTCTACATTAGTACATTCTACATTATGACATTCTACGTTATGACATTTTACAATAGTACATTCTACATTAGTACATTCTACATTAGTACATTCTACGTAATGACATTTTACATTAGTACATTCTACGCTATGACATTCTACATTAGTACATTCTACATTATGACATTCTACGTTATGACATTTTACAATAGTACATTCTACATTAGTACATTCTACATTAGTACATTCTACATTATGACATTCTACGTTATGACATTTTACAATAGTACATTCTACATTAGTACATTCTACATTAGTACATTCTACGTAATGACATTCTACATTAGTACATTCTACATTATGACATTCTACGTTATGACATTCTACATAAGTACATTCCACGTTATGACATTCTACATTAGTACATTCTACGTAATGACATTTTACATTAGTACATTCTAAGCTATGACATTCTACATTAGTACATTCTACATTATGACATTCTACGTTATGACATTTTACAATAGTACATTCTACATTAGTACATTCTACATTAGTACATTCTACGTAATGACATTCTACATTAGTACATTCTACATTATGACATTCTACGTTATGACATTTTACAATAGTACATTCTACATTAGTACATTCTACGTAATGACATTTTACATTAGTACATTCTACGCTATGACATTCTACATTAGTCCATTCTACATTATGACATTCTACGTTATGACATTTTACAATAGTACATTCTACATTAGTACATTCTACATTAGTACATTCTACATTAGTACATTCCACGTTATGACATTCTACATTAGTACATTCTACGTAATGACATTCTACATTAGTACATTCTACATTAGTACATTCTACATTAGTACATTCTACAATAGTACATTCTACATTAGTACATTCTACATTAGTACATTCCACATTATGACATTCTACATTAGTACATTCTACATTAGTACATTCTACGTTATGACATTCTACATTTGTACATTCTACGTAATGACATTCTACATTAGTACATTCTACATTAGTACATTCTACAATAGTACATTCTACATTAGTACATTCTACATTAGTACATTCCACGTTATGACATTCTACATTAGTACATTCTACGTAATGACATTTTACATTAGTACATTCTACATTATGACATTCTACGTTATGACATTTTACAATAGTACATTCTACATTAGTACATTCTACATTAGTACATTCTACGTAATGACATTCTACATTAGTACATTCTACATTAGTACATTCTACATTAGTACATTCCACGTTATGACATTCTACATTAGTACATTCTACGTAATGACATTCTACATTAGTACATTCTACATTAGTACATTCTATGTTGTGACATTCTACATTAGTACATTCTACATTAGTACATTCTACGTTATGACATTCTACATTAGTACATTCTACATTAGTACATTCTATGTTGTGACATTCTACATTATTACATTCTACGTTATGACATTCTACATTAGTACATTCTACATTAGTACATTCTATGTTGTGACAGTCTACATTAGTACATTCTACAATAGTACATTCTACGTTAGTATATTCTACGTTAGTACATTTTACGTTATGACATTCTACGTTATGACATTCTACATTAGTACATTCTACATTAGTACATTCTACGTAATGACATTCTACATTAGTACATTTTACGTTATGACATTCTACGTTATGACATTCTACATTAGTACATTCTACTTTAGTACATTCTACGTAATGACATTGTACATTAGTACATTCTACATTAGTACATTCTACGTAATGAAATTGTACATTAGTACATTCTACATTAGTACATTCTACGTAATGACATTGTACATTAGTACATTCTACATTAGTACATTCTACGTAATGACATTCTACATGAGTACATTCTACATTAGTACATTCTACGTAATGACATTCTACATTAGTACATTCTACATAGTACATTCTACGTAATGACATTTTACATTAGTACATTCTACATTAGTACATTCTGCGTAATGACATTCTACATTAGTACATTCTACATTAGTACATTCTACGTAATGACATTTTACATTAGTACATTCTATGCTATGACATTCCACGTTATGACATTCTACATTAGTACATTCTACATTAGTACATTCTACGTAATGACATTTTACATTAGTACATTCTACATTAGTACATTCTACGTAATGACATTTTACATTAGTACATTCTATGCTATGACATTCTACGTTATGACATTCTACATTAGTACATTCTATGCTATGACATTCTACGTTATGACATTCTACATTAGGACATTCTACATTAGTACATTCTACATTAGTACATTCTATGTTGTGACATTCTACATTAGTACATTCTACATTAGTACATTCTACGTAATGACATTTTACATTAGTACATTCTACGCTATGACATTCTACATTAGTACATTCTACATTATGACATTCTACGTTATGACATTTTACAATAGTACATTCTACATTAGTACATTCTACATTAGTACATTCTACATTATGACATTCTACGTTATGACATTTTACAATAGTACATTCTACATTAGTACATTCTACATTAGTACATTCTACGTAATGACATTCTACATTAGTACATTCTACATTATGACATTCTACGTTATGACATTCTACATAAGTACATTCCACGTTATGACATTCTACATTAGTACATTCTACGTAATGACATTTTACATTAGTACATTCTAAGCTATGACATTCTACATTAGTACATTCTACATTATGACATTCTACGTTATGACATTTTACAATAGTACATTCTACATTAGTACATTCTACATTAGTACATTCTACGTAATGACATTCTACATTAGTACATTCTACATTATGACATTCTACGTTATGACATTTTACAATAGTACATTCTACATTAGTACATTCTACGTAATGACATTTTACATTAGTACATTCTACGCTATGACATTCTACATTAGTCCATTCTACATTATGAAATTCTACGTTATGACATTTTACAATAGTACATTCTACATTAGTACATTCTACATTAGTACATTCTACATTAGTACATTCCACGTTATGACATTCTACATTAGTACATTCTACGTAATGACATTCTACATTAGTACATTCTACATTAGTACATTCTACAATAGTACATTCTACATTAGTACATTCTACATTAGTACATTCCACATTATGACATTCTACATTAGTACATTCTACATTAGTACATTCTACGTTATGACATTCTACATTAGTACATTCTACGTAATGACATTCTACATTAGTACATTCTACATTAGTACATTCTACAATAGTACATTCTACATTAGTACATTCTACATTAGTACATTCCACGTTATGACATTCTACATTAGTACATTCTACGTAATGACATTTTACATTAGTACATTCTACATTATGACATTCTACGTTATGACATTTTACAATAGTACATTCTACATTAGTACATTCTACATTAGTACATTCTACGTAATGACATTCTACATTAGTACATTCTACATTATGACATTCTACGTTATGACATTTTACAATAGTACATTCTACATTAGTACATTCTACGTAATGACATTTTACATTAGTACATTCTACGCTATGACATTCTACATTAGTCCATTCTACATTATGACATTCTACGTTATGACATTTTACAATAGTACATTCTACATTAGTACATTCTACATTAGTACATTCTACATTAGTACATTCCACGTTATGACATTCTACATTAGTACATTCTACGTTGTGACATTCTACATTAGTACATTCTACATTAGTACATTCTATGTTGTGACATTCTACATTAGTACATTCTACATTAGTACATTCTACGTTATGACATTCTACATTAGTACATTCTACATTAGTACATTCTATGTTGTGACATTCTACATTATTACATTCTACGTTATGACATTCTACATTAGTACATTCTACATTAGTACATTCTATGTTGTGACAGTCTACATTAGTACATTCTACAATAGTACATTCTACGTTAGTATATTCTACGTTAGTACATTTTACGTTATGACATTCTACGTTATGACATTCTACATTAGTACATTCTACATTAGTACATTCTACGTAATGACATTCTACATTAGTACATTCTACATTAGTACATTCTACGTAATGACATTGTACATTAGTACATTCTACATTAGTACATTCTACGTAATGAAATTGTACATTAGTACATTCTACATTAGTACATTCTACGTAATGACATTGTACATTAGTACATTCTACATTAGTACATTCTACGTAATGACATTCTACATGAGTACATTCTACATTAGTACATTCTACGTAATGACATTCTACATTAGTACATTCTACATAGTACATTCTACGTAATGACATTTTACATTAGTACATTCTACATTAGTACATTCTGCGTAATGACATTCTACATTAGTACATTCTACATTAGTACATTCTACGTAATGACATTTTACATTAGTACATTCTATGCTATGACATTCCACGTTATGACATTCTACATTAGTACATTCTACATTAGTACATTCTACGTAATGACATTTTACATTAGTACATTCTACATTAGTACATTCTACATTAGTACATTCTACGTAATGACATTTTACATTAGTACATTCTATGCTATTACATTCTACGTTATGACATTCTACATTAGTACATTCTATGCTATGACATTCTACGTTATGACATTCTACATTAGGACATTCTACATTAGTACATTCTACATTAGTACATTCTATGTTGTGACATTCTACATTAGTACATTCTACATTAGTACATTCTACGTTATGACATTCTACATTAGTACATTCTACATTAGTACATTCTATGTTGTGACATTCTACATTATTACATTCTACGTTATGACATTCTACATTAGTACATTCTACATTAGTACATTCTATGTTGTGACAGTCTACATTAGTACATTCTACAATAGTACATTCTACGTTAGTATATTCTACGTTAGTACATTTTACGTTATGACATTCTACGTTATGACATTCTACGTTATGACATTCTACATTAGTACATTCTACGTTATGACATTCTGCGTAGTGACATTTTACATTAGTACATTCTACGCTATGACATTCTACATTAGTACATTCTACATTAGTACATTCTACGTAATGACATTTTACATTAGTACATTCTACATTATGACATTCTACGTTATGACATTTTACAATAGTACATTCTACATTAGTACATTCTACATTAGTACATTCTACGTAATGACATTCTACATTAGTACATTCTACATTATGACATTCTACGTTATGACATTCTACATAAGTACATTCCACGTTATGACATTCTACATTAGTACATTCTACGTAATGACATTTTACATTAGTACATTCTAAGCTATGACATTCTACATTAGTACATTCTACATTATGACATTCTACGTTATGACATTTTACAATAGTACATTCTACATTAGTACATTCTACATTAGTACATTCTACGTAATGACATTCTACATTAGTACATTCTACATTATGACATTCTACGTTATGACATTTTACAATAGTACATTCTACATTAGTACATTCTACGTAATGACATTTTACATTAGTACATTCTACGCTATGACATTCTACATTAGTCCATTCTACATTATGAAATTCTACGTTATGACATTTTACAATAGTACATTCTACATTAGTACATTCTACATTAGTACATTCTACATTAGTACATTCCACGTTATGACATTCTACATTAGTACATTCTACGTAATGACATTCTACATTAGTACATTCTACATTAGTACATTCTACAATAGTACATTCTACATTAGTACATTCTACATTAGTACATTCCACATTATGACATTCTACATTAGTACATTCTACATTAGTACATTCTACGTTATGACATTCTACATTAGTACATTCTACGTAATGACATTCTACATTAGTACATTCTACATTAGTACATTCTACAATAGTACATTCTACATTAGTACATTCTACATTAGTACATTCCACGTTATGACATTCTACATTAGTACATTCTACGTAATGACATTTTACATTAGTACATTCTACATTATGACATTCTACGTTATGACATTTTACAATAGTACATTCTACATTAGTACATTCTACATTAGTACATTCTACGTAATGACATTCTACATTAGTACATTCTACATTATGACATTCTACGTTATGACATTTTACAATAGTACATTCTACATTAGTACATTCTACGTAATGACATTTTACATTAGTACATTCTACGCTATGACATTCTACATTAGTCCATTCTACATTATGACATTCTACGTTATGACATTTTACAATAGTACATTCTACATTAGTACATTCTACATTAGTACATTCTACATTAGTACATTCCACGTTATGACATTCTACATTAGTACATTCTACGTTGTGACATTCTACATTAGTACATTCTACATTAGTACATTCTATGTTGTGACATTCTACATTAGTACATTCTACATTAGTACATTCTACGTTATGACATTCTACATTAGTACATTCTACATTAGTACATTCTATGTTGTGACATTCTACATTATTACATTCTACGTTATGACATTCTACATTAGTACATTCTACATTAGTACATTCTATGTTGTGACAGTCTACATTAGTACATTCTACAATAGTACATTCTACGTTAGTATATTCTACGTTAGTACATTTTACGTTATGACATTCTACGTTATGACATTCTACATTAGTACATTCTACATTAGTACATTCTACGTAATGACATTCTACATTAGTACATTCTACATTAGTACATTCTACGTAATGACATTGTACATTAGTACATTCTACATTAGTACATTCTACGTAATGAAATTGTACATTAGTACATTCTACATTAGTACATTCTACGTAATGACATTGTACATTAGTACATTCTACATTAGTACATTCTACGTAATGACATTCTACATGAGTACATTCTACATTAGTACATTCTACGTAATGACATTCTACATTAGTACATTCTACATAGTACATTCTACGTAATGACATTTTACATTAGTACATTCTACATTAGTACATTCTGCGTAATGACATTCTACATTAGTACATTCTACATTAGTACATTCTACGTAATGACATTTTACATTAGTACATTCTATGCTATGACATTCCACGTTATGACATTCTACATTAGTACATTCTACATTAGTACATTCTACGTAATGACATTTTACATTAGTACATTCTACATTAGTACATTCTACATTAGTACATTCTACGTAATGACATTTGACATTAGTACATTCTATGCTATTACATTCTACGTTATGACATTCTACATTAGTACATTCTATGCTATGACATTCTACGTTATGACATTCTACATTAGGACATTCTACATTAGTACATTCTACATTAGTACATTCTATGTTGTGACATTCTACATTAGTACATTCTACATTAGTACATTCTACGTTATGACATTCTACATTAGTACATTCTACATTAGTACATTCTATGTTGTGACATTCTACATTATTACATTCTACGTTATGACATTCTACATTAGTACATTCTACATTAGTACATTCTATGTTGTGACAGTCTACATTAGTACATTCTACAATAGTACATTCTACGTTAGTATATTCTACGTTAGTACATTTTACGTTATGACATTCTACGTTATGACATTCTACGTTATGACATTCTACATTAGTACATTCTACGTTATGACATTCTACATTAGTACATTCTACGTAATGACATTTTACATTAGTACATTCTAAGCTATGACATTCTACATTAGTACATTCTACATTATGACATTCTACGTTATGACATTTTACAATAGTACATTCTACATTAGTACATTCTACATTAGTACATTCTACGTAATGACATTCTACATTAGTACATTCTACATTATGACATTCTACGTTATGACATTTTACAATAGTACATTCTACATTAGTACATTCTACGTAATGACATTTTACATTAGTACATTCTACGCTATGACATTCTACATTAGTCCATTCTACATTATGAAATTCTACGTTATGACATTTTACAATAGTACATTCTACATTAGTACATTCTACATTAGTACATTCTACATTAGTACATTCCACGTTATGACATTCTACATTAGTACATTCTACGTAATGACATTCTACATTAGTACATTCTACATTAGTACATTCTACAATAGTACATTCTACATTAGTACATTCTACATTAGTACATTCCACATTATGACATTCTACATTAGTACATTCTACATTAGTACATTCTACGTTATGACATTCTACATTAGTACATTCTACGTAATGACATTCTACATTAGTACATTCTACATTAGTACATTCTACAATAGTACATTCTACATTAGTACATTCTACATTAGTACATTCCACGTTATGACATTCTACATTAGTACATTCTACGTAATGACATTTTACATTAGTACATTCTACATTATGACATTCTACGTTATGACATTTTACAATAGTACATTCTACATTAGTACATTCTACATTAGTACATTCTACGTAATGACATTCTACATTAGTACATTCTACATTATGACATTCTACGTTATGACATTTTACAATAGTACATTCTACATTAGTACATTCTACGTAATGACATTTTACATTAGTACATTCTACGCTATGACATTCTACATTAGTCCATTCTACATTATGACATTCTACGTTATGACATTTTACAATAGTACATTCTACATTAGTACATTCTACATTAGTACATTCTACATTAGTACATTCCACGTTATGACATTCTACATTAGTACATTCTACGTTGTGACATTCTACATTAGTACATTCTACATTAGTACATTCTATGTTGTGACATTCTACATTAGTACATTCTACATTAGTACATTCTACGTTATGACATTCTACATTAGTACATTCTACATTAGTACATTCTATGTTGTGACATTCTACATTATTACATTCTACGTTATGACATTCTACATTAGTACATTCTACATTAGTACATTCTATGTTGTGACAGTCTACATTAGTACATTCTACAATAGTACATTCTACGTTAGTATATTCTACGTTAGTACATTTTACGTTATGACATTCTACGTTATGACATTCTACATTAGTACATTCTACATTAGTACATTCTACGTAATGACATTCTACATTAGTACATTCTACATTAGTACATTCTACGTAATGACATTGTACATTAGTACATTCTACATTAGTACATTCTACGTAATGAAATTGTACATTAGTACATTCTACATTAGTACATTCTACGTAATGACATTGTACATTAGTACATTCTACATTAGTACATTCTACGTAATGACATTCTACATGAGTACATTCTACATTAGTACATTCTACGTAATGACATTCTACATTAGTACATTCTACATAGTACATTCTACGTAATGACATTTTACATTAGTACATTCTACATTAGTACATTCTGCGTAATGACATTCTACATTAGTACATTCTACATTAGTACATTCTACGTAATGACATTTTACATTAGTACATTCTATGCTATGACATTCCACGTTATGACATTCTACATTAGTACATTCTACATTAGTACATTCTACGTAATGACATTTTACATTAGTACATTCTACATTAGTACATTCTACGTAATGACATTTTACATTAGTACATTCTATGCTATTACATTCTACGTTATGACATTCTACATTAGTACATTCTATGCTATGACATTCTACGTTATGACATTCTACATTAGGACATTCTACATTAGTACATTCTACATTAGTACATTCTATGTTGTGACATTCTACATTAGTACATTCTACATTAGTACATTCTACGTTATGACATTCTACATTAGTACATTCTACATTAGTACATTCTATGTTGTGACATTCTACATTATTACATTCTACGTTATGACATTCTACATTAGTACATTCTACATTAGTACATTCTATGTTGTGACAGTCTACATTAGTACATTCTACAATAGTACATTCTACGTTAGTATATTCTACGTTAGTACATTTTACGTTATGACATTCTACGTTATGACATTCTACGTTATGACATTCTACATTAGTACATTCTACGTTATGACATTCTGCGTAATGACATTTTACATTAGTACATTCTACATTAGTACATTCTACGTAATGACATTCTACATTAGTACATTCTACATAGTACATTCTACGTAATGACATTTTACATTAGTACATTCTACATTAGTACATTCTGCGTAATGACATTCTACATTAGTACATTCTACATTAGTACATTCTACGTAATGACATTTTACATTAGTACATTCTATGCTATGACATTCCACGTTATGACATTCTACATTAGTACATTCTACATTAGTACATTCTACGTAATGACATTTTACATTAGTACATTCTACATTAGTACATTCTACATTAGTACATTCTACGTAATGACATTTTACATTAGTACATTCTATGCTATGACATTCTACGTTATGACATTCTACATTAGTACATTCTATGCTATGACATTCTACGTTATGACATTCTACATTAGGACATTCTACATTAGTACATTCTACATTAGTACATTCTATGTTGTGACATTCTACATTAGTACATTCTACATTAGTACATTCTACGTAATGACATTTTACATTAGTACATTCTACGCTATGACATTCTACATTAGTACATTCTACATTATGACATTCTACGTTATGACATTTTACAATAGTACATTCTACATTAGTACATTCTACATTAGTACATTCTACATTATGACATTCTACGTTATGACATTTTACAATAGTACATTCTACATTAGTACATTCTACATTAGTACATTCTACGTAATGACATTCTACATTAGTACATTCTACATTATGACATTCTACGTTATGACATTCTACATAAGTACATTCCACGTTATGACATTCTACATTAGTACATTCTACGTAATGACATTTTACATTAGTACATTCTAAGCTATGACATTCTACATTAGTACATTCTACATTATGACATTCTACGTTATGACATTTTACAATAGTACATTCTACATTAGTACATTCTACATTAGTACATTCTACGTAATGACATTCTACATTAGTACATTCTACATTATGACATTCTACGTTATGACATTTTACAATAGTACATTCTACATTAGTACATTCTACGTAATGACATTTTACATTAGTACATTCTACGCTATGACATTCTACATTAGTCCATTCTACATTATGAAATTCTACGTTATGACATTTTACAATAGTACATTCTACATTAGTACATTCTACATTAGTACATTCTACATTAGTACATTCCACGTTATGACATTCTACATTAGTACATTCTACGTAATGACATTCTACATTAGTACATTCTACATTAGTACATTCTACAATAGTACATTCTACATTAGTACATTCTACATTAGTACATTCCACATTATGACATTCTACATTAGTACATTCTACATTAGTACATTCTACGTTATGACATTCTACATTAGTACATTCTACGTAATGACATTCTACATTAGTACATTCTACATTAGTACATTCTACAATAGTACATTCTACATTAGTACATTCTACATTAGTACATTCCACGTTATGACATTCTACATTAGTACATTCTACGTAATGACATTTTACATTAGTACATTCTACATTATGACATTCTACGTTATGACATTTTACAATAGTACATTCTACATTAGTACATTCTACATTAGTACATTCTACGTAATGACATTCTACATTAGTACATTCTACATTATGACATTCTACGTTATGACATTTTACAATAGTACATTCTACATTAGTACATTCTACGTAATGACATTTTACATTAGTACATTCTACGCTATGACATTCTACATTAGTCCATTCTACATTATGACATTCTACGTTATGACATTTTACAATAGTACATTCTACATTAGTACATTCTACATTAGTACATTCTACATTAGTACATTCCACGTTATGACATTCTACATTAGTACATTCTACGTTGTGACATTCTACATTAGTACATTCTACATTAGTACATTCTATGTTGTGACATTCTACATTAGTACATTCTACATTAGTACATTCTACGTTATGACATTCTACATTAGTACATTCTACATTAGTACATTCTATGTTGTGACATTCTACATTATTACATTCTACGTTATGACATTCTACATTAGTACATTCTACATTAGTACATTCTATGTTGTGACAGTCTACATTAGTACATTCTACAATAGTACATTCTACGTTAGTATATTCTACGTTAGTACATTTTACGTTATGACATTCTACGTTATGACATTCTACATTAGTACATTCTACATTAGTACATTCTACGTAATGACATTCTACATTAGTACATTCTACATTAGTACATTCTACGTAATGACATTGTACATTAGTACATTCTACATTAGTACATTCTACGTAATGAAATTGTACATTAGTACATTCTACATTAGTACATTCTACGTAATGACATTGTACATTAGTACATTCTACATTAGTACATTCTACGTAATGACATTCTACATGAGTACATTCTACATTAGTACATTCTACGTAATGACATTCTACATTAGTACATTCTACATAGTACATTCTACGTAATGACATTTTACATTAGTACATTCTACATTAGTACATTCTGCGTAATGACATTCTACATTAGTACATTCTACATTAGTACATTCTACGTAATGACATTTTACATTAGTACATTCTATGCTATGACATTCCACGTTATGACATTCTACATTAGTACATTCTACATTAGTACATTCTACGTAATGACATTTTACATTAGTACATTCTACATTAGTACATTCTACATTAGTACATTCTACGTAATGACATTTTACATTAGTACATTCTATGCTATTACATTCTACGTTATGACATTCTACATTAGTACATTCTATGCTATGACATTCTACGTTATGACATTCTACATTAGGACATTCTACATTAGTACATTCTACATTAGTACATTCTATGTTGTGACATTCTACATTAGTACATTCTACATTAGTACATTCTACGTTATGACATTCTACATTAGTACATTCTACATTAGTACATTCTATGTTGTGACATTCTACATTATTACATTCTACGTTATGACATTCTACATTAGTACATTCTACATTAGTACATTCTATGTTGTGACAGTCTACATTAGTACATTCTACAATAGTACATTCTACGTTAGTATATTCTACGTTAGTACATTTTACGTTATGACATTCTACGTTATGACATTCTACGTTATGACATTCTACATTAGTACATTCTACGTTATGACATTCTGCGTAGTGACATTTTACATTAGTACATTCTACGCTATGACATTCTACATTAGTACATTCTACATTAGTACATTCTACGTAATGACATTTTACATTAGTACATTCTACATTATGACATTCTACGTTATGACATTTTACAATAGTACATTCTACATTAGTACATTCTACATTAGTACATTCTACGTAATGACATTCTACATTAGTACATTCTACATTATGACATTCTACGTTATGACATTCTACATAAGTACATTCCACGTTATGACATTCTACATTAGTACATTCTACGTAATGACATTTTACATTAGTACATTCTAAGCTATGACATTCTACATTAGTACATTCTACATTATGACATTCTACGTTATGACATTTTACAATAGTACATTCTACATTAGTACATTCTACATTAGTACATTCTACGTAATGACATTCTACATTAGTACATTCTACATTATGACATTCTACGTTATGACATTTTACAATAGTACATTCTACATTAGTACATTCTACGTAATGACATTTTACATTAGTACATTCTACGCTATGACATTCTACATTAGTCCATTCTACATTATGAAATTCTACGTTATGACATTTTACAATAGTACATTCTACATTAGTACATTCTACATTAGTACATTCTACATTAGTACATTCCACGTTATGACATTCTACATTAGTACATTCTACGTAATGACATTCTACATTAGTACATTCTACATTAGTACATTCTACAATAGTACATTCTACATTAGTACATTCTACATTAGTACATTCCACATTATGACATTCTACATTAGTACATTCTACATTAGTACATTCTACGTTATGACATTCTACATTAGTACATTCTACGTAATGACATTCTACATTAGTACATTCTACATTAGTACATTCTACAATAGTACATTCTACATTAGTACATTCTACATTAGTACATTCCACGTTATGACATTCTACATTAGTACATTCTACGTAATGACATTTTACATTAGTACATTCTACATTATGACATTCTACGTTATGACATTTTACAATAGTACATTCTACATTAGTACATTCTACATTAGTACATTCTACGTAATGACATTCTACATTAGTACATTCTACATTATGACATTCTACGTTATGACATTTTACAATAGTACATTCTACATTAGTACATTCTACGTAATGACATTTTACATTAGTACATTCTACGCTATGACATTCTACATTAGTCCATTCTACATTATGACATTCTACGTTATGACATTTTACAATAGTACATTCTACATTAGTACATTCTACATTAGTACATTCTACATTAGTACATTCCACGTTATGACATTCTACATTAGTACATTCTACGTTGTGACATTCTACATTAGTACATTCTACATTAGTACATTCTATGTTGTGACATTCTACATTAGTACATTCTACATTAGTACATTCTACGTTATGACATTCTACATTAGTACATTCTACATTAGTACATTCTATGTTGTGACATTCTACATTATTACATTCTACGTTATGACATTCTACATTAGTACATTCTACATTAGTACATTCTATGTTGTGACAGTCTACATTAGTACATTCTACAATAGTACATTCTACGTTAGTATATTCTACGTTAGTACATTTTACGTTATGACATTCTACGTTATGACATTCTACATTAGTACATTCTACATTAGTACATTCTACGTAATGACATTCTACATTAGTACATTCTACATTAGTACATTCTACGTAATGACATTGTACATTAGTACATTCTACATTAGTACATTCTACGTAATGAAATTGTACATTAGTACATTCTACATTAGTACATTCTACGTAATGACATTGTACATTAGTACATTCTACATTAGTACATTCTACGTAATGACATTCTACATGAGTACATTCTACATTAGTACATTCTACGTAATGACATTCTACATTAGTACATTCTACATAGTACATTCTACGTAATGACATTTTACATTAGTACATTCTACATTAGTACATTCTGCGTAATGACATTCTACATTAGTACATTCTACATTAGTACATTCTACGTAATGACATTTTACATTAGTACATTCTATGCTATGACATTCCACGTTATGACATTCTACATTAGTACATTCTACATTAGTACATTCTACGTAATGACATTTTACATTAGTACATTCTACATTAGTACATTCTACATTAGTACATTCTACGTAATGACATTTGACATTAGTACATTCTATGCTATTACATTCTACGTTATGACATTCTACATTAGTACATTCTATGCTATGACATTCTACGTTATGACATTCTACATTAGGACATTCTACATTAGTACATTCTACATTAGTACATTCTATGTTGTGACATTCTACATTAGTACATTCTACATTAGTACATTCTACGTTATGACATTCTACATTAGTACATTCTACATTAGTACATTCTATGTTGTGACATTCTACATTATTACATTCTACGTTATGACATTCTACATTAGTACATTCTACATTAGTACATTCTATGTTGTGACAGTCTACATTAGTACATTCTACAATAGTACATTCTACGTTAGTATATTCTACGTTAGTACATTTTACGTTATGACATTCTACGTTATGACATTCTACGTTATGACATTCTACATTAGTACATTCTACGTTATGACATTCTACATTAGTACATTCTACGTAATGACATTTTACATTAGTACATTCTAAGCTATGACATTCTACATTAGTACATTCTACATTATGACATTCTACGTTATGACATTTTACAATAGTACATTCTACATTAGTACATTCTACATTAGTACATTCTACGTAATGACATTCTACATTAGTACATTCTACATTATGACATTCTACGTTATGACATTTTACAATAGTACATTCTACATTAGTACATTCTACGTAATGACATTTTACATTAGTACATTCTACGCTATGACATTCTACATTAGTCCATTCTACATTATGAAATTCTACGTTATGACATTTTACAATAGTACATTCTACATTAGTACATTCTACATTAGTACATTCTACATTAGTACATTCCACGTTATGACATTCTACATTAGTACATTCTACGTAATGACATTCTACATTAGTACATTCTACATTAGTACATTCTACAATAGTACATTCTACATTAGTACATTCTACATTAGTACATTCCACATTATGACATTCTACATTAGTACATTCTACATTAGTACATTGTACGTTATGACATTCTACATTAGTACATTCTACGTAATGACATTCTACATTAGTACATTCTACATTAGTACATTCTACAATAGTACATTCTACATTAGTACATTCTACATTAGTACATTCCACGTTATGACATTCTACATTAGTACATTCTACGTAATGACATTTTACATTAGTACATTCTACATTATGACATTCTACGTTATGACATTTTACAATAGTACATTCTACATTAGTACATTCTACATTAGTACATTCTACGTAATGACATTCTACATTAGTACATTCTACATTATGACATTCTACGTTATGACATTTTACAATAGTACATTCTACATTAGTACATTCTACGTAATGACATTTTACATTAGTACATTCTACGCTATGACATTCTACATTAGTCCATTCTACATTATGACATTCTACGTTATGACATTTTACAATAGTACATTCTACATTAGTACATTCTACATTAGTACATTCTACATTAGTACATTCCACGTTATGACATTCTACATTAGTACATTCTACGTTGTGACATTCTACATTAGTACATTCTACATTAGTACATTCTATGTTGTGACATTCTACATTAGTACATTCTACATTAGTACATTCTACGTTATGACATTCTACATTAGTACATTCTACATTAGTACATTCTATGTTGTGACATTCTACATTATTACATTCTACGTTATGACATTCTACATTAGTACATTCTACATTAGTACATTCTATGTTGTGACAGTCTACATTAGTACATTCTACAATAGTACATTCTACGTTAGTATATTCTACGTTAGTACATTTTACGTTATGACATTCTACGTTATGACATTCTACATTAGTACATTCTACATTAGTACATTCTACGTAATGACATTCTACATTAGTACATTCTACATTAGTACATTCTACGTAATGACATTGTACATTAGTACATTCTACATTAGTACATTCTACGTAATGAAATTGTACATTAGTACATTCTACATTAGTACATTCTACGTAATGACATTGTACATTAGTACATTCTACATTAGTACATTCTACGTAATGACATTCTACATGAGTACATTCTACATTAGTACATTCTACGTAATGACATTCTACATTAGTACATTCTACATAGTACATTCTACGTAATGACATTTTACATTAGTACATTCTACATTAGTACATTCTGCGTAATGACATTCTACATTAGTACATTCTACATTAGTACATTCTACGTAATGACATTTTACATTAGTACATTCTATGCTATGACATTCCACGTTATGACATTCTACATTAGTACATTCTACATTAGTACATTCTACGTAATGACATTTTACATTAGTACATTCTACATTAGTACATTCTACGTAATGACATTTTACATTAGTACATTCTATGCTATTACATTCTACGTTATGACATTCTACATTAGTACATTCTATGCTATGACATTCTACGTTATGACATTCTACATTAGGACATTCTACATTAGTACATTCTACATTAGTACATTCTATGTTGTGACATTCTACATTAGTACATTCTACATTAGTACATTCTACGTTATGACATTCTACATTAGTACATTCTACATTAGTACATTCTATGTTGTGACATTCTACATTATTACATTCTACGTTATGACATTCTACATTAGTACATTCTACATTAGTACATTCTATGTTGTGACAGTCTACATTAGTACATTCTACAATAGTACATTCTACGTTAGTATATTCTACGTTAGTACATTTTACGTTATGACATTCTACGTTATGACATTCTACGTTATGACATTCTACATTAGTACATTCTACGTTATGACATTCTGCGTAATGACATTTTACATTAGTACATTCTACGCTATGACATTCTACATTAGTACATTCTACATTAGTACATTCTACGTAATGACATTTTACATTAGTACATTCTAAGCTATGACATTCTACATTAGTACATTCTACATTATGACATTCTACGTTATGACATTTTACAATAGTACATTCTACATTAGTACATTCTACATTAGTACATTCTACGTAATGACATTTTACATTAGTACATTCTACGCTATGACATTCTACATTAGTACATTCTACATTATGACATTCTACGTTATGACATTTTACAATAGTACATTCTACATTAGTACATTCTACATTAGTACATTCTACATTATGACATTCTACGTTATGACATTTTACAATAGTACATTCTACATTAGTACATTCTACATTAGTACATTCTACGTAATGACATTCTACATTAGTACATTCTACATTATGACATTCTACGTTATGACATTCTACATTAGTACATTCTACGTTATGACATTCTACGTTATGACATTTTACAATAGTACATTCTACATTAGTACATTCTACGTAATGACATTTTACATTAGTACATTCTACATTAGTACATTCTACATTAGTACATTCTACGTAATGACATTCTACATTAGTACATTCTACATTATGACATTCTACGTTATGACATTTTACAATAGTACATTCTACATTAGTACATTCTACGTAATGACATTTTACATTAGTACATTCTACATTAGTACATTCTACATTAGTACATTCTACGTAATGACATTCTACATTAGTACATTCTACATTATGACATTCTACGTTATGACATTTTACAATAGTACATTCTACATTAGTACATTCTACGTAATGACATTTTACATTAGTACATTCTAAGCTATGACATTCTACATTAGTACATTCTACATTATGACATTCTACGTTATGACATTTTACAATAGTACATTCTACATTATTACATTCTACATTAGTACATTCTACGTAATGACATTCTACATTAGTACATTCTACATTAGTACATTCTACGTAATGACATTTTACATTAGTACATTCTACGCTATGACATTCTACATTAGTCCATTCTACATTATGACATTCTACGTTATGACATTTTACAATAGAACATTCTACATTAGTACATTCTACATTAGTACATTCTACATTAGTACATTCCACGTTATGACATTCTACATTAGTACATTCTACGTAATGACATTCTACATTAGTACATTCTACATTAGTACATTCTACAATAGTACATTCTACATTAGTACATTCTACATTAGTACATTCCACATTATGACATTCTACATTAGTACATTCTACATTAGTACATTCTACGTTATGACATTCTACATTAGTACATTCTACGTAATGACATTCTACATTAGTACATTCTACATTAGTACATTCTACAATAGTACATTCTACATTAGTACATTCTACATTAGTACATTCCACGTTATGACATTCTACATTAGTACATTCTACATAATGACATTTTACATTAGTACATTCTATGCTATGACATTCTACGTTATGACATTCTACATTAGTACATTCCACGTTATGACATTCTACATTAGTACATTCTACGTAATGACATTTTACATTAGTACATTCTATGGTATGACATTCTACGTTATGACATTCTACATTAGTACATTCTATGCTATGACATTCTACGTTGTGCACATACAGGCATGGCCACTAGATGGTGCCACTCGAAACAGGATTAGCCAGTATGAGGTGTGATGCCTACAATGGAAACCACTTGGTTCCACAAGCACTTGTTGATGTATGTGCAGTCGTAGTTTGAGGACTGTCTTCATCATCCAGTTTTATCCTCATTGATCATGTTTAAGTAATTGATGTGTATTGTCTCACAAACCTTGATAAATCAGCCTACTAGATAAGTCCCAGCCGGATCACATGATCCCTCTGAGGACATTTGTGTGTTTTTCTTATGAATTAAGAGATGCTGTTGCCATAGCAATGGTGTAAAAAGAAGGCATAAAAGTTCTGATGGAGGATGAAGCTGACTGAAGATGTGCAATGATAAAAACGTATTAAATTATTTTTCCAGCAGTTTTTCTAAAGGGGCTGGTTTTGGTGGTGTCCCGGCAGGTGGTGGGGATGGTGAAGGTGTGGACCCAAATGCAGAGACGAGGGAACAGAGATGTAGGTTCGAGACTGATTTATTTTCCACGGGAGGAATCCAGGAGACTAACAAGCAAACCAAAGAACAAAAATGATCCCGCAACCAAAAACTCAAACTGAGGGGTATAAATGCACTGGGGAACCAAACAAGAAACAGGTGACCAGCTGAACTCAATGAGGAAATCAATTAAGCTAAAAAACAAACAAGAGAAACAAACAGGAAAAACTACTAAATAAAACAGGAAACCCGAAACCAAGGCACAGCAAAAACCAAATCATGACAGGTGTTTTTCATTGGGACCCTGGAAGGTCTCTCCTTTTTCTGCTTACGGTTTGTCTCTTTGTACTGGACATTTAGACGGTTATGTTGAGGAGGGAAAACTACCTGTAGATCCGTCAACACTGACATTATTAAACCGTCTGTGCAGATGTGACAAAGCGATGCTTTCTTCTTAAATGTAATAAAGACAATGGCTACCATGTGCAGGAACATGTTTCCATCTGATGCAGAGAAAATGTGCTGTACATTCATCCTACAACGCTCTGCACCATAAAACCTGAGTTCTCTTCAACGCATCTCTGATTTTCCCTGTAGAACCGAGGCCTCTTCGCTCAGTAGGAGGAAGAGGAAGGAAAGAAAAATGCAAGCCTCGTCATTTCTCTGCTATATACGATTCTTTAGTGCCGGGCTCTTTGTGACCCGAGCAACGTTCCTCCGGGACAATGAGAAGAAATACTGGGATGCTCTTCTTCTTCATCTCTGTTTCCCACAGAGCTGATTCACTGCTGGTGACCCCTGCTGCTGCTGCAGCATCGAAAATAGACAACAAAGTGTCTGAGAGGTAAAGCGGTGGGAAGCTGAAGGGTGAGCGTGTCCTGTAGAGGCTGGCAGAGCGTCCTGTAGAGGCTGGCAGAGCGTCATGTAGAGGCTGGCAGAGCGTCATGTAGAGGCTGGCAGAGCGTCTTGTAGAGGCTGGCAGAGCGTCATGTAGAGGCTGGCAGCGCGTCATGAAGAGGCTGGCAGAGCGTCCTGTAGAGGCTGGCAGAGCGTCCTGTAGAGGCTGGCAGAGCGTCATGTAGAGGCTGGCAGAGCGTCTTGTAGAGGCTGGCAGAGCGTCATGTAGAGGCTGGCAGCGTGTCATGTAGAGGCTGGCAGAGCGTCCTGTAGAGGCTGGCAGAGCGTCCTGTAGAGGCTGGCAGCGTGTCCTGTAGAGGCTGGCAGAGCGTCATGTAGAGGCTGGCAGAGCGTCATGAAGAGGCTGGCAGCGTGTCCTGTAGAGGCTGGCAGAGCGTCCTGTAGAGGCTGGCAGAGCGTCATGTAGAGGCTGGCAGAGCGTCATGTAGAGGCTGGCAGAGCGTCATGAAGAGGCTGGCAGAGCGTCTTGTAGAGGCTGGCAGAGCGTCATGTAGAGGCTGGCAGCGTGTCATGTAGAGGCTGGCAGAGCGTCATGTAGAGGCTGGCAGCGTGTCCTGTAGAGGCTGGCAGAGCGTCATGTAGAGGCTGGCAGAGCGTCATGTAGAGGCTGGCAGAGCGTCATGTAGAGGCTGGCAGAGCGTCATGAAGAGGCTGGCAGAGCGTCTTGTAGAGGCTGGCAGAGCGTCATGTAGAGGCTGGCAGCGTGTCATGTAGAGGCTGGCAGAGCGTCATGTAGAGGCTGGCAGCGTGTCCTGTAGAGGCTGGCAGAGCGTCCTGTAGAGGCTGGCAGAGCGTCCTGTAGAGGCTGGCAGAGCGTCCTGTAGAGGCTGGCAGAGCGTCATGTAGAGGCTGGCAGAGCGTCATGTAGAGGCTGGCAGAGCGTCATGAAGAGGCTGGCAGAGCGTCATGAAGAGGCTGGCAGAGCGTCTTGTAGAGGCTGGCAGAGCGTCCTGTAGAGGCTGGCAGAGCGTCCTGTAGAGGCTGGCAGAGCGTCCTGTAGAGGCTGGCAGAGCGTCATGTAGAGGCTGGCAGAGCGTCATGTAGAGGCTGGCAGCGTGTCATGTAGAGGCTGGCAGAGCGTCATGAAGAGGCTGGCAGCGTGTCCTGTAGAGGCTGGCAGAGCGTCCTGTAGAGGCTGGCAGAGCGTCTTGTAGAGGCTGGCAGCGTGTCCTGTAGAGGCTGGCAGAGCGTCATGTAGAGGCTGGCAGCGTGTCCTGTAGAGGCTGGCAGAGCGTCCTGTAGAGGCTGGCAGAGCGTCATGTAGAGGCTGGCAGAGCGTCATGTAGAGGCTGGCAGAGCGTCATGTAGAGGCTGGCAGAGCGTCATGTAGAGGCTGGCAGAGCGTCATGTAGAGGCTGGCAGAGCGTCATGTAGAGGCTGGCAGAGCATCATGTAGAGGCTGGCAGAGCGTCATGTAGAGGCTGGCAGAGCGTCATGTAGAGGCTGGCAGAGCGTCATGTAGAGGCTGGCAGAGCGTCATGTAGAGGCTGGCAGAGCGTCATGTAGAGGCTGGCAGCGCGTCATGTAGAGGCTGGCAGAGCGTCATGTAGAGGCTGGCAGCGTGTCATGTAGAGGCTGGCAGAGCGTCATGTAGAGGCTGGCAGCGTGTCCTGTAGAGGCTGGCAGAGCGTCCTGTAGAGGCTGGCAGCGTGTCATGTAGAGGCTGGCAGAGCGTCATGTAGAGGCTGGCAGAGCGTCATGAAGAGGCTGGCAGCGTGTCCTGTAGAGGCTGGCAGAGCGTCCTGTAGAGGCTGGCAGAGCGTCATGTAGAGGCTGGCAGCGTGTCCTGTAGAGGCTGGCAGAGCGTCCTGTAGAGGCTGGCAGCGTGTCCTGTAGAGGCTGGCAGAGCGTCCTGTAGAGGCTGGCAGAGCGTCATGTAGAGGCTGGCAGCGTGTCCTGTAGAGGCTGGCAGAGCGTCATGTAGAGGCTGGCAGCGTGTCCTGTAGAGGCTGGCAGAGCGTCCTGTAGAGGCTGGCAGAGCGTCATGTAGAGGCTGGCAGCGTGTCCTGTAGAGGCTGGCAGAGCGTCCTGTAGAGGCTGGCAGCGCGTCCTGTAGAGGCTGGCAGCGTGTCCTGTAGAGGCTGGCAGCGTGTCCTGTAGAGGCTGGCAGAGCGTCATGTAGAGGCTGGCAGCGCGTCATGTAGAGGCTGGCAGAGCGTCCTGTAGAGGCTGGCAGCGCGTCCTGTAGAGGCTGGCAGAGCGTCCTGTAGAGGCTGGCAGCGTGTCCTGTAGAGGCTGGCAGAGCGTCATGTAGAGGCTGGCAGCGCGTCATGTAGAGGCTGGCAGAGCGTCATGTAGAGGCTGGCAGCGCGTCCTGTAGAGGCTGGCAGCGTGTCCTGTAGAGGCTGGCAGCGTGTCCTGTAGAGGCTGGCAGAGCGTCCTGTAGAGGCTGGCAGCGCGTCCTGTAGAGGCTGGCAGAGCGTCATGTAGAGGCTGGCAGCGTGTCCTGTAGAGGCTGGCAGAGCGTCCTGTAGAGGCTGGCAGCGCGTCCTGTAGAGGCTGGCAGCGTGTCCTGTAGAGGCTGGCAGCGCATCCTGTAGAGGCTGGCAGCGTGTCCTGTAGAGGCTGGCAGAGCGTCATGTAGAGGCTGGCAGCGTGTCCTGTAGAGGCTGGCAGCGTGTCCTGTAGAGGCTGGCAGAGCGTCATGTAGAGGCTGGCAGAGCGTCATGTAGAGGCTGGCAGAGCGTCCTGTAGAGGCTGGCAGAGCGTCATGTAGAGGCTGGCAGAGCGTCATGTAGAGGCTGGCAGAGCGTCATGTAGAGGCTGGCAGAGCGTCATGTAGAGGCTGGCAGAGCGTCATGTAGAGGCTGGCAGAGCGTCCTGTAGAGGCTGGCAGCGTGTCCTGTAGAGGCTGGCAGAGCGTCATGTAGAGGCTGGCAGAGCGTCCTGTAGAGGCTGGCAGAGCGTCATGTAGAGGCTGGCAGAGCGTCATGTAGAGGCTGGCAGAGCGTCATGTAGAGGCTGGCAGAGCGTCATGTAGAGGCTGGCAGCGCGTCCTGTAGAGGCTGGCAGCGTGTCCTGTAGAGGCTGGCAGCGTGTCCTGTAGAGGCTGGCAGAGCGTCATGTAGAGGCTGGCAGCGTGTCCTGTAGAGGCTGGCAGAGCGTCCTGTAGAGGCTGGCAGCGCCTCCTGTAGAGGCTGGCAGCGCGTCTTGTAGAGGCTGGCAGCGCGTCCTGTAGAGGCTGGCAGAGCGTCCTGTAGAGGCTGGCAGAGCGTCATGTAGAGGCTGGCAGCGCGTCCTGTAGAGGCTGGCAGCGCGTCCTGTAGAGGCTGGCAGAGCGTCATGTAGAGGCTGGCAGCGTGTCATGTAGAGGCTGGCAGAGCGTCATGTAGAGGCTGGCAGAGCGTCCTGTAGAGGCTGGCAGAGCGTCCTGTAGAGGCTGGCAGAGCGTCATGTAGAGGCTGGCAGAGCGTCTTGTAGAGGCTGGCAGCGCGTCCTGTAGAGGCTGGCAGAGCGTCCTGTAGAGGCTGGCAGAGCGTCATGTAGAGGCTGGCAGAGCGTCTTGTAGAGGCTGGCAGAGCGTCTTGTAGAGGCTGGCAGAGCGTCCTGTAGAGGCTGGCAGCGCGTCCTGTAGAGGCTGGCAGAGCGTCTTGTAGGCGAGCTGGTGTTTGTTAGCTGATGCTGCGTGACACAAAGCGTGGCTCTGCAGCTTTACTGGCTTCCAGTAGTAAACAATGCTTTGGCAGTCTGGCCTACGGAGCTTCCATACATCCACCTCAACCCAAACACTGTTGGAAAGTCAGATTGGCTGCTTGCATCTGGAAGATTACACTGATCTGGTCCGGTTCTGACCAACCATCCATAAGTCAATGAAAAGCCTCGTATTCTCGCTCAACGTCTGACTGGGAACAGTAACTGTTAGGAATTTCAGTTATAATATTTTCAGTTCATATTATGATAATCTTTTATTAATCTTACATTGATGTTCTTCATTAATCTTCATGTACAAGTTAAAAGTTTTCCTCTGTGTGCTGTTTGGATAAACAGGACATTCCAGTGATGTGCAAGGTCAGAGTGGTCTGACCAAACTTGATAAACACTTGGTTCCTATCAGGATGGCATCTTTAAGAAGAGCACACATACGCATTGGACTTTTGAACCAAGCAAACACGCACGCACACACACACACACACACACACAGTCTGTGCAAACACATTCACATGGACTGAAGTCGCACACACATACATGCATGTTTGTGCACCTAACACACATTGTACTGTATCACCTTGTATGAATGTCACATGGTATCTTCCAATAAAATGCAAATGGTTTGTTGAAGGTTGAGTTTGCTGGGTTGTAGCAACCGACCAGGTGAACTCCATTGCAAGACAAGAACGCCTAGTCTGGTTTCCTGCTTATTAATAATAATTATGTTAAAGATGTTGAGGGTTGAGGGAACCCTGCATGTTCTCCCTGTCTCTGCACTGTTAAAAAAAAAAAAAAAAAAAAAAAAAAAAAAGTTGGGTGAACTTAAACTTCGATAAAATTTTAAGTTGAACTATATTTTAAGTTTTGCTTTTGAGTTTGCTCAACTCTAAATGAGGATTTTTTACAACTCAATTGTAAGTTCCACTAAATTATAATTTTATATTGTAATAACTTTTCATCTTTAGTTCTGGTAACTTTCCACAAGTTGTACTATTTTAAAAATCTACATGGTTATAACTTTTAATCCTTACTTGCTCTAACTCTTCATAAGTTGTAATAATTTATCATTTTACACTGTAATAACTCAAATTCTTTAGCAAAATCCACTTGAATTTGATTAAGTTAGAATAGCAGAATAATTTAAGAGTAATTTAAAAATTGCACACCGCTAATGTAACATCATAATTTAATTTCAATCACTTCTAATCAAATGCATAAATAATTACAGATGCAACATACATCCTCAAAACCTTAGTTTTATTTAAACTAGCAGCATTGAATCAAATAAAAAGACAAATTAAAAAAACAGCTTGTGCTTTTATCAATATAAGAAAAATGAAAGACAACTTGTGCTCTCATAAAAAAGAACAGTTGGACAGTCCTATGCAGTCGTGAAAGATGTGATTTCAAAGCCCTGATGGTTCTGAAAGTACAGCAGTCCCTGTGTTTGCAAAGCCGCGTTGAACCTCTGTGATGTGGCCGATAATGTTTCAGCTGAACAGCTTCAATGGCGTTGGTAAACTTGCAGAACTTGAACTGCATTCATTTCAGTCTGAAAAAACAAAGATGATAATTTGCTGGGAATTAGTAAGGCTGTCAGCTGAAATGTTATACATTACACAAAACATTTTATAAATTTAATGACAATACAAAGACTAGACTAGACCCTTGAGCTGAAAGTACTACACATTCAGTGTTTTTATTTTAACTACATTTTGCTGCTGGAAACATTAATTAAAAATAACATATTATTTAAGGTTATCAACCTATATCTATACCTAAACCCAACACCTACATCAGTTTAGGTTAAGAAAGTCAGCAGTCAGACTAAAACAGGGCAGTCAGTTAAATGTATTTCAGTGTGTTAAATGTATTTAACACACTGAAATAAATGTATTTCAGTCAGTTAAATGTATTTCACTGAAGGACAATATATCCAGGCCTGGGAACCCACAGTGGGTCATAGTACAAATATTTACACCTTTTTTAAATCAAAAGCAATGTAGTAAATTCAGGGCAGGCCTATATTTTGACTATATTTTGAACAACACAATATTTTAAATAGGTAGATTGGCCTTTCCTACCATTACACTGTAATAATTTGATCAACTCTGACATGACTTACAGCTTTCATTTTAATATGTAAATGGTAGTAGCATGAAGTGTTTTATTGAACTCAGCATGATGTAAATGTTACTACAAAAAAGTGTTACACAAACTGCTCCATGTTGTCCTGATACTTAGTACATGAAATATCAGCTAATGTGTTAGCATTAATACGCTAATGGCTACTCCTTTAGCTGCAGCTAGTAGGCGAGCATGAATTAACTGAATACTAACCAGTAGAAGCTAACATGTCTTGTCCTGTTTGAACGCTACTAACCAGTAGAAGCTAACACGTCTTGTCCTGTTTGAACGCTACTAACCAGTAGAAGCTAACATGTCTTGTCCTGTTTTAACGCTACTAACCAGTTGAAGCTAACACGTCTTGTCCTGTTTAAACGGTACTAACCAGTAGAAGCTAACACGTCTTGTCCTGTTTGAACGCTACTAACCAGTAGAAGCTAACATGTCTTGTCCTGTTTTAACGCTACAAACCAGTTGAAGCTAACACGTCTTGTCCTGTTTAAACGCTACTAACCAGCAGAAGCTAACATGTCTTGTCCTGTTTTAACGCTACTAACCAGTAGAAGCTAACACGTCTTGTCCTGTTTGAACGGTACTAACCAATTCAATTCAATTCAATTCAACTTTATTTATATAGCGTCAAATCACAGCAATGTCATCTCAAGACGATTTACAGACAGAGGGGAAAACATAATGAAGGCCAATTCATAACAGCCTATATAAGGAAACCAACAGATTGAGTTGAGTCCAACTCAATCTCCCATCCTGAGCAAGCACACTGGCGACAGTGGGAAGGAAAAAACTCCCTTTTAACAGGAAGAAAACCTCCGGCAGAACCCGGCTCAGGACAGGCAGCCATCTGCCTCTGCTGTGTGGGGGGAAGAGGACAGAAAGACAACAGACAACAGGAACTGCTACTCCCGGCCAGGGAGACCTGCTGAGGCAGGAGACATACATGTTAATGATGCAACACTGTTAGAGGGGGGGGGGGGGGTAAAAGAAAGAGATAAAGAGAAAAAGAAAGAAGCTCAGTGTATCAGGAAATGTCCAAGCTGGGTGTCTGCTTCCCTAACACTAACTGGGAGCTTATTCCATAAGAGAGGGGCCTGATAACAAAAGGCTCTGCCTCCTGCTCGGCTCTTTGAGACTCTAGGAACCACAAGTAAGCTGCAGTCTGCGAACGAAGTACTCTGCTTGGTATATAAGGAACAATGAGGTCTTTGATATATAGTGGTGCCTGGTTGTGGAGGGCTTTATATGTAAGGAGAAGGATTTTAAATTCTATTCTAGATTCAACAGGCAGCCAATGAAGAGAGTCTAAAACTGGAGAAATATGATCTCTCCTGCTGGTTCTGGTCAGGACTCTGGCTGCAGAATTCTGGATCAGCTGAAGGCTTTTCAGGGCATATTTAGGACAGCCCAGTAATAGAGAGTTACAGTAATCTAGTCTCGAAGTAACAAAAGCGTGAACCAGTTTTTCTGCATCACTCTGAGACAGAATGTCCCTAATTTTGGCTTTATTACGTAAATGAAAGAAGGCTGTTTTAGTAACCTGCTTAATATGTGGGCCAAAGGACAGGTCAGGGTCAAATATTACTCCAAGGTTTCTCACTGTAGCACTGGAAGCTAAAGTAATGCCATCCAGGTTCATTACAAAACTGGAAAATTTAGCTCTGAGTTTTTCAGATCCAACGAGAATTACTTCAGTCTTATCTGAGTTTAAGAGGAAAAAATTTCTAGACATCCAAGTCTTTATGTCTATGAGACAATTTTGTAGCCTATTGGGCTGATTTGTTTCATATGGTTTAAAGGATAAGTATAGTTGAGTATCATCTGCATAACAATGAAAGTTTATTCCATGCTGTCTAATAATTTTGCCTAAAGGGAGCATATATAGCGTGAAGAGTACTGGTCCAAGTACAGAACCTTGAGGAACTCCATGACTTACTGTAGTTTGGGAGGAGGACTTGTCATTTACATGAACGAACTGAAGTCTATCAGATAAATATGATTTAAACCAGCTTAACGCTGTACCTGTAATTCCAACCACCTGTTCTAGTCTTTGTAACAGAATGTTATGATCGACTGTATCAAATGCAGCACTAAGATCAAGCAAGATAAGTACGGACACAAGTCCTTTGTCTGAGGCCATAAGAAGGTCATTAGTAACTTTCACCAATGCCGTCTCAGTGCTATGATGAGCTCTAAATCCTGACTGAAACTCCTCGCATAAATTATTTCTGCTCAGGTGGGCATGTAGCTGAGCTGAAACTATTTTCTCCAGAATTTTGGACATAAACGGGAGGTTAGATATAGGTCTATAATTTGCTATCACCTCTGGATCCAGAGATTGCTTTTTAAGTAAAGGCTTGATTACAGCAGTTTTAAATGATTGTGGTACATATCCTGTCACTAAAGACATATTGATAAGATTTAGTAGTGATGTATTAAAGGGAAAATGTCCTTAAAGAGGCTCGTTGGGAGAGGGTCTAAGATACAGGTGGATGGTTTAGATGAAGCTATTATTTTAGTTAATTCAGAGGGTTGGACAGGACAGAAACTATTTAGACACAAGTCAGATCCTGGTTCTAAGGATGCTTCAGAGACCACAACAGGCTCAACATTATAGGTAGAAGGAAGAGTATTGTGAATTTGATCTCTAATAGTATCAATTTTATTCCTGAAAAAATACATGAAATCATCCCAGCTAAGTGAGAAAGGAATACATGGCTCCACAGCGCTCCGGCTCCTAGTAAGCCTAGCTACAGTGCTGAAAAGAAACCGAGGGTTGTTTTTGTTTTCCTCTATCAATGATGAATAATAAGCTGTTCTTGCCGTACGTAAGGCTTTTTTGTATACGATTAAACTTTCTTTCCAGGTTAAGTGAGACTCCTCTAATCCTGATGAACGCCATCTGTTTTCCAAACGCCTTGATGCCTGTTTTAGAGCTCGAAGCTGGGAATTAAACCAGGGAGCCTTCATAATCTTACCTAATTTCTTCTTCTTTAGGGGAGCAACATTATCCAAGGTTGTACGCATTGAAGCTGTTATAGTATCAGCATGCTGATCAATCTGAGCAGGAGTAAGGCTTAAAGGGGGACTCTCAGTCATGCTAACACATGGTAGAGGGGAAAAAATTGATTCAATTGATTGTTTAAATTTTGTAATATTATTGTCTGATAAACATCTACTATAGTAGAATTTATGTTTGGTCAGTGAGTAATCAAATAAAGTGAATTCAAAGGTTAACAACCCCAGAAGTGTTTTTGTGTTGTTTAATTCTTACTGCTGGGGAGTTGTATAAGGTCGGAATGGGGTTTTGGGTGGGCGGCGGCAGGTGGGAAGCTGCAGAAAAGTGTGTAGGACTACAATTCTGCCTCCTGGTCCCAACCCTGAGTTGTCAATTTAGCTGACTAATAAAAGAGTCCATATTGCTAGATAAGAGAGCGGCTCCATCCAACGTGGGATGGATGCCATCTCTCCTAATAAGACCAGGCTTTCCCCAAAAAGCGCTCCAGTTATCTATAAAACCCACGTTGTTATCGGGACACCACCTAGACAACCAGCGGTTGAAGGATGACATGCAGCTAAACATGTCATCGCTGATTAAATTTGGCAAGGGACCAGAGAAAACTACGGAGTCCGACATGCTCTTGGCAAAGTTACACACCGAAGCAACATTAATTTTAGTGACCTCCGATTGGCGTAACCGGGTGTCGTTACCGCCGACGTGAATTACAATCTTACGGTATTTACGTTTAGCCTTAGCCAGCAGTTTCAAATACGATTCGACGTCGCCCGCTCTGGCCCCAGGAATGCATCTGACTATGGTCCCCGGTGTCTCTAGAGCCACGTTTCTGACTATGGAACTACCTATAATCAGGGTTTCTGCCTCAGCGGGTGTGTCGCCGAGCGGGGAAAATCTGTTAGAAACGTGAACAGGTCGGTGGTGGCCAGTGGGTTTTGGTTTGGGGCTACGCTTCCGCCTGACCGTCGTCCAGCCCGCCTTGGCTCCCGGCTGCGCGGGAACTGCTGAGGGACGGCTCGGGATGGCTGCCCGGGCTGGTAGCTCCGCACTGGCTAATGGGGGCTTGCTGACTAACTGCTTCCCTAACTGAGTGCGGAGCTGGGCTTCTAACTCACAGAGCCTCGCCTCCAAAGCTGCCAAGCTGCTACACTTAATACACCTACCGTTATCACTAAAGGAGGCGGAGGAGTAGCTAAACATCAGACACACCGAGCAAGAAAAGGCAGGGGACCGGGGTGTGGGAAGAGAGCTAGCAGCCATGCTAAAACCGAGTGCTTGAGCTGTTTAAGTCAGTAAACAGAAAGCCAAAGATCCCAAAAATAAATGCAATATATAGAACAGTGGTTTGGGAAGATATTGTGCGCTAAAATGAGTGGTTGGTTAACAATAGATAGAAGTTAGAAAGAAGTTAAAGGAGCCAACGGCTCGTAGCAATCCGCAGTGATACACACTTGGCAAACAGGAAATGACACAATACGTTACCGCAACGTCAGCGCATCCAGCAAGCTAACATGTCTTGTCCTGTTTGAACGGTATCAGCCCAGATAAGCAAGCTGCTAACTCATGCAGCAGTTCTGCTGAGTGAAAAGTTTGTTTAAATGTTGAAAATGTGTAGGTTTCCTCCCATAAATCTACAAAATACTACACAACACTAGTCAACACTTCCCACACCATTTAAACTTAATTTATATAAAAATTTACCAGCGTGGAGTCCAGCTCGAGGCAGCACAGCCAGGTGAGACTTCAAGTGAAAATTGCAAACTCATAAAGTTGGTTTTCCTGCATTTTACAACAAAGAAATTAAAGTTAGCAGAACTGTTGTTCCTTGTATTGAACTCCAACTTAGTTATCATTTTTAACAACTCACCTAATTGTTTTGGAGCAAATAACTTGCTTGTTTTGTTGTGATTACTAACATTATTGCTTTAAATGCCATTAATACAACTTTTCAAGTTTTACCTACTTAAATGACTGTTTCAGGCCAAACAATACAAGTTGGATTTGTTGCAGTGTGCGTGGGTTCTCTCCGGGTTCTCCGCCTTCCTCCCACCGTCCAAAGACATGCATGTTGGATTCACTGGTTACGGAGTGTGTGTGTGTGTGTGTGTGTGTGTGTGTGTGTGTGTGTGTGTGTGTGTGTGTGTGTGTGTGTGTGTGTGCGTGCGTGCGTGCGTGAATGGTTGGTCGTCTCTCTGTGTGGCCCTGTGATGGACTAGCGACCTGTCCAAGTGTACCTGCCTCTCACCCAGTGATTACTGGGATAGATTCCAGCTTCCCTGCAAGCCTTAATCGGACGAAGTGGTTCAGAGAATGAAGGAATGAATTAATGAATTAATGAATGTTTGCTAAACCAAAATTTTTCTAATGACCAAACACGACCAATATCTTTCCAAGACCTAAACTTACCTAGTAATCTTCCAGTGGCTGAACCTAACCAATATGTTTTTCATGACTTGATGTATTTATTGATAACAAAACTGGGGGGTTTTGCACTGCGCTGACCTAACCAATATATTCTAGTGACTAAAATAAGATGAGCCAATGTTGTTCTAATGATGAACATAATCAATTTCCTCAAACAAATGTCAAACCTACATTCTTAAACAGTTTGATAGAAACAAAATACAGTAATTACCAATATCATCAATGCATGTTTTATTCCCAGTAGAACATAAGTGACATATCAGATGTTAAAATGGAGACGTTCCAGCGTTTAATGGAAAATATGTTGAGTCTGATGACAGCTGAAACACTCTCTCTATTAACATCTGTCTGCAAACATCTGGGAAGCAACAGGACCACTTTCAGTCTCAGCATCTGCCATGCTGTTAATGTTTGACTGAGAACAAAATCCAGGTTTATTCAGCTGCCGACCTTTTGAATGGTAAATGGTAAATGGACTTGTACTTATATAGCTCTTTTCTAGTCATACAGACCACTCAAAGCACTTTACACTTCTTGTCACATTCACCCATTCACACACACACATCCAACACACTCATACCCCGATAGGCACATCGGGAGGCAGCTTGGAGTTCAGTGTCTTGCCTCAGGACACTTTGGCATTTTAGTCAGGGGAAGCCTGGAATCGACCTCCCAACTTTCCAGTTGAAGGACGACTGCTCTTCCTCCTGGGCTACAGCTGTTGAGGGCTTTACGGGTGGAACCCAGAGCAGAAATCACTTCTAAGTCGTCAATGGATTTTCTGTGTTTCTCTATTTATTCCACCTTATAAGTGCAAACTGTGAAAAGATGAATGCATGTAAAACGACCTGCAGCAAGAACTTCTGATAAATACAGCTATGAGTCCCTCATGTGGCTGAACATGAGAGGATTCTGCTGGGCTCCACACATGGAGGAGTTTCGCTGGTTTTTCAGCTTGGTTTGTTTTGGCAGACTGTACAGCCTTCCTCCTGAGGAAGAGGAGGGTAAACAGTCTGCGAGCATGGTTGGAGGAGTCGTCTGCGGTGCTGCGTTCTGCTGCAAATATAAACCTGAGACCTTGACTTTGGGTTTCTGGGTTTCCATCTTGGTGGCGTGGGACTCGGCTGTTTGTGAACAGAGCTGACATGAAGCAAAATGCCTGAGACTTGTTCCAGTCGGGCATCTTTTCACCAGGTTATGTTCACACTCCTAGTCTTAACTAGATTTCAAAGTGTTGAGCTTTTTCCTTTTTCCATTGACTTCAACATGACCTCCATCAGACTCCACTATGACCTTCCTACCGTATGGAGCTAAATCAGGGCCAATATGTTTGTTTATTTGAAAAAAATATTTGAAACTGATTAAAATTCATTTGAAAATGAATGTCAAGTTTTTACAATGAACTCTGAAAAACAAATAATTGTATACAAAATAAAACAAAGTGAATCAAATGTTTGTATGAAATTTAATTCCAAAGAGGTGATATATTTTATTTTTGAAACATCTTGTTTCTAAAAATCAATTTTCAGTATGATATTGTTTTGTGAATTTGAGATTTTATTCACTCAGTTTTAGAATCTAGCTATTCAAATTTAGATTTTTTTCTGTCATTTTATCAAACCTTGTTCACAGTTTCAGATTTTTATTTCACTTTGCTCTTTTGATATTTAACTTTCAGATTCCTGTTTTTCAGTTTCAAACTTTTGGCCCTGATGTGGCGTGTGGGCGGGGCTAAAGATTACTGAGATGATGACGACACCTGCTGCACAAACTATTATTCTACTCTTACGCTGTAAGAGTGTTAAATTATGAGCATTTCTCACACCCACGTCATGGGTGACAATGCTCATAATTTAACACTCTTACAGCGTATATTGTATACAGTAATAACTGAAACAGCTTTAATGACTTATCTTTATTGGTTCCATGAGATGTATTTTCTATTTACTGCAGAATAATAGTTTGTGCAGCAGGTGTTTAAAAAAATCATGACAACTTCTACAGTTCCTGAAGGCAACATGATGAAGGGAACGCTTTCAGCCTCCTGCACTGTGTTGTCAATCATTCCTGTTCTCTTTAGCCCCGCCCACACGCCACATCAGGGCCAAAAGTTTGAAACTGAAAAACAGGAATCTGAAAGTTAAATATCAAAAGAGCAAAGTGAAATAAAAATCTGAAACTGTGAACAAGGTTTGATAAAATGACAGAAAAAAAATCTAAATTTGAATAGCTAGATTCTAAAACTGAGTGAATAAAATCTCAAATTCACAAAACAATATCATACTGAAAATTGATTTTTAGAAACAAGATGTTTCAAAAATAAAATATATCACCTCTTTGGAATTAAATTTCATACAAACATTTGATTCACTTTGTTTTATTTTGTATACAATTATTTGTTTTTCAGAGTTCATTGTAAAAACTTGACTTTCATTTTCAAATGAATTTTAATCAGTTTCAAATATTTTTTCAAATGAACAAACTTATTGGCCCTGATTTAGCTCCATACTACCGGTCTACTACAGTTTTTCCAATGGCTAGATCTTTTCTAAAGAAAAAACCTGACCAATAACGGTCTGATTACTAAACCTTCTCATAACTAAATCTATATTTTCCCGATGACTGAAGCTAAAAGCAACATTTTTAAAAAGACCAAACCTTGGTATTGTTGCTGAACCCGGCTGGTATTCTTCTGACTCAGTCGAAATGACTGTAACTAAACACAAGGACTAAACCTCAACTAGGATCTTCTAAAACATCAACACAGAAATAATTTATGCAACATAAACCTAATCAGAGTGGAAGAAAACTGGTAGAAACCACGTTGGAACACGTAAGTTTAGAAGCATGGATGAGTTTTTCCAAGTTTCGGAAATGTATTTGTGGTGATGGTCATCAAGCGCGGCTGTGCACATCAGAACAACCGTCATTCTGCCTGCTTAGTGGTGCTGGACACGTTTAAATGTACAGCCAGGCAGGAGATGCAGTCAAACACTAAAATAAATAGATTTAAATATTGTTTTATATTCAAAATAAAAACTTCAGCATCCCATCATTCAGAACATGTGACAGCAGAGACCAGTAACATGACTGGTCTGAAACCAGCTGCTCCTCTGCATGGGAACATACGAACCTCTGTCATGAATAAAGATGTTTAGGCGTCCTCTCCTCTCTGTGTTCAATATGTTCGTTACAGAAGCCATTATTTATAGTCCCAGTAAGGCCTGCAGTGGTGAGAGTGGGTCTCCCTGGGAATTGGGAAGTGTAGCTACAGCTACCTATGGTGGGAAGATATAGCACCTCTCCCCCGCTGAGAACCTGCTGCAGGAAATGAAGTCATAAATCAAGCAGTAAATTGAGAGGAGGGCTGCGCTTACTCATCTCAAGAGGTCTACTCCTCTTCCTCTGCTCCTTTTTATTGCATGACTAATACTCTGCAGCGTGCACCTCTCACTCTGCTAAACTGCTATCCACAAAAAAGTCTGCATTTTATCTTCAAGTAAACATTTCAGAGTCTGAAGGCTGCAGCAACTGAAGGAACATGTGCAGAACATGTGCAGACGGTGAGAAATGCTCCACAGAAACCTGAGTGGGGCAGACATCTGCAGCCTGAGGGAAGCTGGACATCAGCTTCTTGTCCTGATGCTGAACTTTACTTCCTCATTGGGATGCTGCCGGCGAATGCTGCTCCATGCTGGGCTGGCAGCCATGAAGCTCGTCCAGAGGAATCAGATCCGGTTTTTATCAGGACTCCACTTCAGCTGTTTTATTCAGTTGGAGGACGACTCAATGACCTGAACCTGATGAAGTGTCTGTTTACCTCTGAGGGTTTCTTTTCCCCTCATTTTATGATTAAAAGTGTAGACCCGTCTGCTGCTCTCCATCGCAGCTGCAGGAGGTTCTTCTGACAAAGATCACACCATCACTCCCCCAATAACGATACCAACAGATCCAGGATCTCTACTGACCTCTGCTGGCGAGGGAAGGTCATGCAACCTGCTAACACGGACACGCAGAGCCCAGACATGTCACTTTCTCTCCTCCTCTACACCACTATAATTACTAACTGGACAAGTCTGATAAACCAGCTAACCCTTACACCCCAAGCAGCTTGTGGTGGTTCATGTTTGAAATGCTAAAAGAATGGATTATTTCTGTAATTATGAGTAAATGCAGGGTTTGGAGGGGAAACTGTTGCTGAAGCACAAAAGCAGATGTAGTTGTTTGCCTGAATGTGGTTTAATCCTGGTGGCAGGGCAGCAAAGGTAGGAGACACTGGGATGTCTTCACGTGCAAGTCTTAATCCAGCTGTCTGTTGCCTCAGGTTTGGGGAAACAAAACGGATATTTTTGGACTCTGTGCCATGTGTGCCTTCAGGAGAGGTGTCATTTTTGCGTGTGCATGCCATTGATGGACACAGATCCATTAACTGTGTTTACATTCGTGTCAACAGAGAAAGTTCAGTCAGAGGAGGAACGGTGAAGACGGTGGTCTTCCATAAAGCACGATGTCCACTTCCAACAAAACTGATAAGACACTTTCCAGATTTGCTGTCTATCTCTCTGAGACCAGCGACCTGTCCAGGTGGACCTGCCTTTCGCCCAGTGGTCGCTGGGATAGACTCCAGCTTCCTGCGACCCTGAACTGGACGAAGCAGTTCAGAAAATGGATGAAAATAATAAACACAACAAGGAATTTTATACCATTTTCATGGCTGTGCCAATCACAATATATTTTACACTTTCTCACAAAACATCAGTAGTTTAATTCATTTGTACAAATACTAGTCTAAACACATTTATATTTCACCTTTTTTCTGAATTTACTACCCCAATAATGGTAGAAGCCAGAGTCAGAACAATGCGGGTGTAAACCAGCCACAAAACATGGATATGATTGGGTGTGTTACATTTGCATGTATGAAAGGATTACTGGTAGTACTGAGTGGACTGTGGGGCTCAAATCAACACCTGCTCAGGGTCCCGTAAAGGTTTGTGTCGGCCGTATCAGCAGCAATGCCTCCAAATCCTGATAATAGAAATTTAAAATGACAAGGTCCAGTTAAGGTTAAAAAATACCACCAGACATTACGTAAGAAAATTGAATACATTTTAAAAAGACAAAAGAACTTACCACCATCAGGGTGACACGCTCTAGATTTCCTACTGATCATTGTCGGTATGCTCGTTTTGTTCTGCATCTATCTGTGGACACGGTTCATGTTGCACTGGGAATTATTCCCAATGAGCTGAAGCTCTTTCCCATATTTGCCCAACGACATGTGGCTGCAAACTTTTTAAACTCATCCAGCATCTGATGATGAGTCCTGTTGTTTCACTTCAGTTTTCTTCTCACCGTGTTTAAAGAAAAAACTGAAAAACTGATTTTGTTTTCTTCAGGGAGAGGTGTAGACCTCAGACTTCCTCCACCCCCTTCCAGACTCCTGGTTCTTCCCCCCATTTTGTCCCTCTGAGTTCCAGCTGCATTAAGTTCAGGAGAATTACACCGGAAGTGGGAAGCTCAGCCTTCAAAGTAAAACATTGTATGGCACGTTTTCTTTTTCCCCCTGTTTGGTTAAGAACAGTCACAACAGGCTGAGAAGGAAAGAGAGAAAAAGACTTTTACGGCACATCCATGTCAGCCTTTCTGATCTGAATCCGTTTCCGCTCGGAAAGTCGCTTTGTTTGGGAAATGTTACTCAAGCATGTTTTTGTACTTTAGTTGTTCTTTTTTTCCTGAATGAACTTCTTATTTTAGTTGTTACAATTTACAAGTAGCAAGCTTTACCATTTCCCTTAGAGATCATTTAATTTAATTTCAAATTAAATTCTTGGGGACAAATATGTTAAGATGCCTGATGTAATTTTTTATGATTATTATTCATTCATCATCCTAACCGCTTAGTCCGATGAAGGGTCACGGGAAAGCTTGATTCTATCCCAGCAGTCTTTGGGCGAAAGGCAGGGTACACCCTGGACAGCTCGCCAGTCCATTAAATAACCACTCACACTCACTCCTAGGGGTGAGTTAGAGTAACCAGTTAACCTAACATGCATGTCTTTGGATGGTGGGAGGAAGCCGCACAACCCACACATACACGAGGAGAACGTGCAGACTCCACACAGAAAGGCCACTGACCAAGCCTCACCCCAGCTGAGGATCAAACCAGTGACCTTCTTGCTGTGGGGCAGGAGTGCTAACCACTGGTAACAAGCTGTGTTGGAACGAGGTTGCACCACCATGCTACCATGCAGCCCGAGTATTATTATTTTATCTTTTTTTTCATCTTTCTTTCTTCCGACTCTAGGTCCATTTAAAACAAAGAACAGATATACAAGCATATTTAAAAGAGACATTTGTACCAGTGCTTCCACAAAGACTGATATCTCAGGGAAAGAAGGCTGGGTGAATGCTCTTATAATCCCATTCCAAGATCCATCAGGACAACATTTAAATGTAAACTTCCATCATATCAGAAGAGCGAGAAATGTGAGAAGCTGTTACAGAAAAGGTCACGAGCACTATGCCATCTTGGTTTCCCCAGAAGAAAACGATGACAATCATTATGTGCAACCTGAAGTTTACGGATAGTATTTAAAATCCCCCCCATACGTATAGGAGAAAAAGGCCATTTTAACCTTGTCTGAACAGCAAACTGGCCTGTATAGAATATTGTCTGTTCATATTCATTCAGTTTGTTTTAATTGCGTTTATAAATGTGTTTTTGGTGCTTTTAAACTGTTTTATTCTGAACATTTTAACCGGAAGTTCCATGTTTCATTGGCGCAACTTAATGGCGGCCGTTCTTCTTCTTCTCCTCCCGCCTCTTCTTCTTCTTCTTCTCTTGTTTTAGGGATCCGGTAAGGTGGAGGCCAGCAGCTCCAGGCTGTTTATGGAAACTGGGAACAAGACTACCCGGCGATAAAAGACACATCGGAGGTTTGTAGCGGTGGAAGCTGCAGGAAGCTCCGTGTTGAGCTGCAGGTGGAGATGTCTGGATGTTAGGGGGGTTAAAGCCGGGCTGGTTGGGGTCAGCTCGGCAGCATGGAGGAGCTTTCAGCTCTTTGTTTTCTGAGCAGAAAGCTGCTTTGTTTTCTGAGCAGAAAGCTGCTTTATGGATGTTTTCCGTGCAGTTAAAGGCTCAGATGCTGAATATTCATGTTGAAGGAGAAACGGCGTTCCGTCGCTTCTTGCTTTAGTTTATATATTTTTATTTTTATATATTTATGTATTTTCTAGTTGTTACCAGGATAAACTACATGTGGCAGAAAACGTGTTTTGCTCCTTCGAGCCGAATATTTGCTCATTGTTGTGTTTTCATAACATTTATCTCCAGAGACGCCCGTCGCTGTCTCCATGGTAACGCCGCGGTGGCTCCGCCCCGCTCCGCTTCGCCCCGCCCCCCTGTGAGCTTCCTGCTGCACGCGCAGAGGGAGCATGGTAAGGAGGAGGAGTCTGTCTCCTCCTGGAGGTGTGTGTGTGATGTGAACGGAGGTGTGTGTGTGTGTGTGATGTGAACGGAGGTGTGTGTGTGTGTGATGTGAACGGAGGTGTGTGTGTGTGTGATGTGAACGGAGGTGTGTGTGTGTGTGATGTGAACGGAGGTGTGTGTGTGTGAGATGTGAACGGAGGTGTGTGTGTGTGTGTGTGTGTGATGTGAACGGATGTGTGCGTGTGTGTGATGTGAACGGAGGTGTGTGTGTGTGTGTGTGTGTGTGTGATGTGAACGGAGGTGTGTGTGTGATGTGAACGGAGGTGTGTGTGTGTGATGTGAACGGAGGTGTGTGTGTGTGTGTGTGAGATGTGAACGGAGGTGTGTGTGTGTGTGTGTGAGATGTGAACGGAGGTGTGTGTGTGTGTGTGTGTGTGAGATGTGAACGGAGGTGTGTGTGTGTGTGTGTGTGAGATGTGAACGGAGGTGTGTGTGTGTGATGTGAACGGAGGTGTGTGTGTGTGTGTGTGTGAGATGTGAACGGAGGTGTGTGTGTGTGTGATGTGAACGGAGGTGTGTGTGTGTGTGTGTGTGATGTGAACGGAGGTGTGTGTGTGTGTGATGTGAACGGAGGTGTGTGTGTGTGTGTGTGTGTGATGTGAACGGAGGTGTGTGTGTGTGATGTGAACGGAGGTGTGTGTGTGTGTGTGATGTGAACGGAGGTGTGTGTGTGTGATGTGAACGGAGGTGTGTGTGTGTGTGTGTGTGTGTGATGTGAACGGAGGTGTGTGTGTGTGATGTGAACGGAGGTGTGTGTGTGTGATGTGAACGGAGGTGTGTGTGTGTGTGATGTGAACGGAGGTGTGTGTGTGTGATGTGAACGGAGGTGTGTGTGTGTGTGTGTGTGATGTGAACGGAGGTGTGTGTGTGTGTGTGTGATGTGAACGGAGGTGTGTGTGTGTGTGTGTGATGTGAACGGAGGTGTGTGTGTGTGTGATGTGAACGGAGGTGTGTGTGTGTGTGATGTGAACGGAGGTGTGTGTGTGTGTGTGTGAGATGTGAACGGAGGTGTGTGTGTGTGTGTGTGTGTGATGTGAACGGAGGTGTGTGTGTGTGTGTGTGTGTGTGAGATGTGAACGGAGGTGTGTGTGTGTGTGTGAGAGATGTGAACGGAGGTGTGTGTGTGTGTGTGTGTGAGATGTGAACGGAGGTGTGTGTGTGTGTGTGTGAGATGTGAACGGAGGTGTGTGTGTGTGATGTGAACGGAGGTGTGTGTGTGTGTGTGTGTGTGAGATGTGAACGGAGGTGTGTGTGTGTGTGTGATGTGAACGGAGGTGTGTGTGTGTGTGATGTGAACGGAGGTGTGTGTGTGTGTGTGTGTGATGTGAACGGAGGTGTGTGTGTGTGATGTGAACGGAGGTGTGTGTGTGTGATGTGAACGGAGGTGTGTGTGTGTGTGATGTGAACGGAGGTGGGTGTGTGTGTGATGTGAACGGAGGTGTGTGTGTGTGTGTGTGTGATGTGAACGGAGGTGTGTGTGTGTGTGTGTGTGATGTGAACGGAGGTGTGTGTGTGTGTGAGATGTGAACGGAGGTGTGTGTGTGATGTGATGTGAACGGAGGTGTGTGTGTGTGTGTGTGATGTGAACGGAGGTGTGTGTGTGATGTGAACGGAGGTGTGTGTGTGAGATGTGAACGGAGGTGTGTGTGTGATGTGATGTGAACGGAGGTGTGTGTGTGTGTGTGTGATGTGAACGGAGGTGTGTGTGTGAGATGTGAACGGAGGTGTGTGTGTGTGAGATGTGAACGGAGGTGTGTGTGTGATGTGAACGGAGGTGTGTGTGTGAGATGTGAACGGAGGTGTGTGTGTGATGTGATGTGAACGGAGGTGTGTGTGTGTGTGTGTGATGTGAACGGAGGTGTGTGTGTGATGTGAACGGAGGTGTGTGTGTGAGATGTGAACGGAGGTGTGTGTGTGATGTGATGTGAACGGAGGTGTGTGTGTGTGTGTGTGATGTGAACGGAGGTGTGTGTGTGTGTGTGTGATGTGAACGGAGGTGTGTGTGTGAGATGTGAACGGAGGTGTGTGTGTGTGAGATGTGAACGGAGGTGTGTGTGTGATGTGAACGGAGGTGTGTGTGTGAGATGTGAACGGAGGTGTGTGTGTGTGTGTGTGATGTGAACGGAGGTGTGTGTGTGATGTGAACGGAGGTGTGTGTGTGAGATGTGAACGGAGGTGTGTGTGTGTGTGTGTGATGTGAACGGAGGTGTGTGTGTGAGATGTGAACGGAGGTGTGTGTGTGTGTGATGTGAACGGAGGTGTGTGTGTGAGATGTGAACGGAGGTGTGTGTGTGTGAGATGTGAACGGAGGTGTGTGTGTGTGTGTGTGATGTGAACGGAGGTGTGTGTGTGTGAGATGTGAACGGAGGTGTGTGTGTGTGAGATGTGAACGGAGGTGTGTGTGTGTGTGTGTGTGATGTGAACGGAGGTGTGTGTGTGTGTGTGATGTGAACGGAGGTGTGTGTGTGTGTGTGAGATGTGAACGGAGGTGTGTGTGTGTGTGTGAGATGTGAACGGAGGTGTGTGTGTGTGTGAGATGTGAACGGAGGTGTGTGTGTGTGTGATGTGAACGGAGGTGTGTGTGTGTGTGTGTGTGAGATGTGAACGGAGGTGTGTGTGTGTGTGTGATGTGAACGGAGGTGTGTGTGTGTGTGTGATGTGAACGGAGGTGTGTGTGTGTGATGTGAACGGAGGTGTGTGTGTGTGTGTGTGAGATGTGAACGGAGGTGTGTGTGTGTGTGATGTGAACGGAGGTGTGTGTGTGTGATGTGAACGGAGGTGTGTGTGTGTGTGTGTGAGATGTGAACGGAGGTGTGTGTGTGTGTGATGTGAACGGAGGTGTGTGTGTGTGAGAGATGTGAACGGAGGTGTGTGTGTGTGTGTGTGTGATGTGAACGGAGGTGTGTGTGTGTGTGTGTGTGAGATGTGAACGGAGGTGTGTGTGTGTGTGTGATGTGAACGGAGGTGTGTGTGTGTGTGATGTGAACGGAGGTGTGTGTGTGTGTGTGTGTGAGATGTGAACGGAGGTGTGTGTGTGTGTGATGTGAACGGAGGTGTGTGTGTGTGTGTGATGTGAACGGAGGTGTGTGTGTGTGTGATGTGAACGGAGGTGTGTGTGTGTGTGTGTGTGTGTGATGTGAACGGAGGTGTGTGTGTGTGTGTGATGTGAACGGAGGTGTGTGTGTGTGAGATGTGAACGGAGGTGTGTGTGTGTGTGATGTGAACGGAGGTGTGTGTGTGTGAGATGTGAACGGAGGTGTGTGTGTGTGTGATGTGAACGGAGGTGTGTGTGTGTGTGTGATGTGAACGGAGGTGTGTGTGTGTGTGATGTGAACGGAGGTGTGTGTGTGTGTGTGTGTGTGTGATGTGAACGGAGGTGTGTGTGTGTGAGATGTGAACGGAGGTGTGTGTGTGTGAGATGTGAACGGAGGTGTGTGTGTGTGTGATGTGAACGGAGGTGTGTGTGTGTGTGTGATTGAACGGAGGTGTGTGTGTGTGAGATGTGAACGGAGGTGTGTGTGTGTGTGTGTGTGTGATGTGAACGGAGGTGTGTGTGTGTGTGTGATGTGAACGGAGGTGTGTGTGTGTGATGTGAACGGAGGTGTGTGTGTGTGTGTGTGATGTGAACGGAGGTGTGTGTGTGTGTGATGTGAACGGAGGTGTGTGTGTGTGAGATGTGAACGGAGGTGTGTGTGTGTGTGTGTGTGTGTGATGTGAACGGAGGTGTGTGTGTGTGTGTGTGTGTGATGTGAACGGAGGTGTGTGTGTGTGAGATGTGAACGGAGGTGTGTGTGTGTGTGTGTGTGAGATGTGAACGGAGGTGTGTGTGTGTGAGATGTGAACGGAGGTGTGTGTGTGTGTGTGTGTGAGATGTGAACGGAGGTGTGTGTGTGTGAGATGTGAACGGAGGTGTGTGTGTGTGAGATGTGAACGGAGGTGTGTGTGTGTGTGTGTGTGTGTGAGATGTGAACGGAGGTGTGTGTGTGTGAGATGTGAACGGAGGTGTGTGTGTGTGTGATGTGAACGGAGGTGTGTGTGTGTGTGTGTGTGAGATGTGAACGGAGGTGTGTGTGTGTGAGATGTGAACGGAGGTGTGTGTGTGTGTGTGTGTGTGTGAGATGTGAACGGAGGTGTGTGTGTGTGAGATGTGAACGGAGGTGTGTGTGTGTGAGATGTGAACGGAGGTGTGTGTGTGTGAGATGTGAACGGAGGGTGTGTGTGTGTGTGTGTGTGAGATGTGAACGGAGGTGTGTGTGTGTGAGATGTGAACGGAGGTGTGTGTGTGTGAGATGTGAACGGAGGTGTGTGTGTGTGTGATGTGAACGGAGGTGTGTGTGTGTGTGATGTGAACGGAGGTGTGTGTGTTGTGTGAGATGTGAACGGAGGTGTGTGTGTGTGTGATGTGAACGGAGGTGTGTGTGTGTGGTGTGTGAGATGTGAACGGTGGTGTGTGTGTGTGTGTGTGTGTGATGTGAACGGAGGTGTGTGTGTGTGTGTGTGTGATGTGAACGGAGGTGTGTGTGTGTGTGTGTGTGTGATGTGAACGGAGGTGTGTGTGTGTGTGATGTGAACGGAGGTGTGTGTGTGTGTGTGTGTGTGATGTGAACGGAGGTGTGTGTGTGTGTGATGTGAACGGAGGTGTGTGTGTGTGAGATGTGAACGGAGGTGTGTGTGTGTGTGTGTGTGATGTGAACGGAGGTGTGTGTGTGTGTGATGCTAACGGAGGTGTGTGTGTGTGTGTGTGTGAGATGTGAACGGAGGTGTGTGTGTGTGTGATGTGAACGGAGGTGTGTGTGTGTGTGTGTGTGATGTGAACGGAGGTGTGTGTGTGTGAGATGTGAACGGAGGTGTGTGTGTGTGTGAGATGTGAACGGAGGTGTGTGTGTGTGTGAGTGAACGGAGGTGTGTGTGTGTGTGATGTGAACGGAGGTGTGTGTGTGTGTGATGTGAACGGAGGTGTGTGTGTGTGTGTGGTGTGTGTGAGTGTGAACGGAGGTGTGTGTGTGTGTGTGATGTGAACGGAGTGTGTGTGTGTGTGATGTGAACGGAGGTGTGTGTGTGTGTGATGTGAACGGAGGTGTGTGTGTGTGTGATGTGAACGGAGGTGTGTGTGTGGTGTGTGATGTGAACGGAGGTGTGTGTGTGTGTGATGTGAACGGAGGTGTGTGTGTGTGTGATGTGAACGGAGGTGTGTGTGTGTGTGATGTGAACGGAGGTGTGTGTGTGTGTGATGTGAACGGAGGTGTGTGTGTGTGTGTGTGATGTGAACGGAGGTGTGTGTGTGTGATGTGAACGGAGGTGTGTGTGTGTGTGATGTGAACGGAGGTGTGTGTGTGTGTGTGATGTGAACGGAGGTGCGTGTGTGTGATGTGAACGGAGGTGTGTGTGTGTGTGTGTGTGATGTGAAAGGAGGTGTGTGTGTGAGATGTGAACGGAGGTGTGTGTGTGTGTGTGTGATGTGAACGGAGGTGTGTGTGTGTGTGTGTGATGTGAACGGAGGTGTGTGTGTGTGTGTGTGATGTGAACAGAGGTGTGTGTGTGTGTGATGTGAACGGAGGTGTGTGTGTGTGTGATGTGAACGGAGGTGTGTGTGTGTGTGTGTGATGTGAACGGAGGTGTGTGTGTGTGTGATGTGAACGGAGGGTGTGTGTGTGAGATGTGAACGGAGGTGTGTGTGTGTGTGTGTGTGAGATGTGAACGGAGGTGTGTGTGTGTGTGAGATGTGAACGGAGGTGTGTGTGTGTGTGAGATGTGAACGGAGTTGTGTGTGTGTGTGAGATGTGAACGGAGGTGTGTGTGTGTGTGAGATGTGAACGGAGGTGTGTGTGTGTGAGATGTGAACGGAGGTGTGTGTGTGTGTGAGATGTGAACGGAGGTGTGTGTGTGTGTGTGTGTGATGTGAACGGAGGTGTGTGTGTGTGATGTGAACGGAGGTGTGTGTGTGTGAGATGTGAACGGAGGTGTGTGTGTGTGTGTGTGATGTGAACGGAGGTGTGTGTGTGTGTGTGATGTGAACGGAGGTGTGTGTGTGTGAGATGTGAACGGAGGTGTGTGTGTGTGAGATGTGAACGGAGGTGTGTGTGTGTGAGATGTGAACGGAGGTGTGTGTGTGTGTGTGATGTGAACGGAGGTGTGTGTGTGTGTGTGTGTGATGTGAACGGAGGTGTGTGTGTGTGTGTGATGTGAACGGAGGTGTGTGTGTGTGTGTGTGAGATGTGAACGGAGGTGTGTGTGTGTGTGTGTGAGATGTGAACGGAGGTGTGTGTGTGTGTGTGATGTGAACGGAGGTGTGTGTGTGTGTGTGTGATGTGAACGGAGGTGTGTGTGAGATGTGAACGGAGGTGTGTGTGTGTGAGATGTGAACGGAGGTGTGTGTGTGTGTGTGTGAGATGTGAACGGAGGTGTGTGTGTGTGTGTGTGTGTGATGTGAACGGAGGTATGTGTGTGAGATGTGAACGGAGGTGTGTGTGTGTGTGTGTGTGTGATGTGAACGGAGGTATGTGTGTGAGATGTGAACGGAGGTGTGTGTGTGTGAGACGTGAACGGAGGTGTGTGTGTGTTTGTGAGATGTGAACGGAGGTGTGTGTGTGTGAGACGTGAACGGAGGTGTGTGTGTGTGTGTGTGTGAGATGTGAACGGAGGTATGTGTGTGAGATGTGAACGGAGGTGTGTGTGTGTGTGTGTGTGATGTGAACGGAGGTGTGTGTGTGAGATGTGAACGGAGGTGTGTGTGTGAGATGTGAACGGAGGTGTGTGTGTGTGAGATGTGAACGGAGGTGTGTGTGTGAGATGTGAACGGAGGTGTGTGTGTGTGTGTGTGAGATGTGAACGGAGGTGTGTGTGTGTGTGTGTGTGATGTGAACGGAGGTGTGTGTGTGAGATGTGAACGGAGGTGTGTGTGTGTGTGTGTGTGTGAGATGTGAACGGAGGTGTGTGTGTGTGTGTGAGATGTGAACGGAGGTGTGTGTGTGTGTGATGTGAACGGAGGTGTGTGTGTGTGAGATGTGAACGGAGGTGTGTGTGTGTGTGTGTGTGTGTGATGTGAACGGAGGTGTGTGTGTGTGTGAGATGTGAACGGAGGTGTGTGTGTGTGAGATGTGAACGGAGGTGTGTGTGTGTGTGTGTGTGTGATGTGAACGGAGGTGTGTGTGTGTGTGAGATGTGAACGGAGGTGTGTGTGTGTGTGATGTGAACGGAGGTGTGTGTGTGAGATGTGAACGGAGGTGTGTGTGTGTGAGATGTGAACGGAGGTGTGTGTGTGTGATGTGAACGGAGGTGTGTGTGTGTGAGATGTAAACGGAGGTGTGTGTGTGTGAGATGTGAACGGAGGTGTGTGTGTGTGAGATGTGAACGGAGGTGTGTGTGTGTGTGTGTGTGAGATGTGAACGGAGGTGTGTGTGTGTGTGTGTGAGATGTGAACGGAGGTGTGTGTGTGTGAGATGTGAACGGAGGTGTGTGTGTGTGTGTGTGTGAGATGTGAACGGAGGTGTGTGTGTGTGATGTGAACGGAGGTGTGTGTGTGTGTGTGTGTGTGAGATGTGAACGCAGGTGTGTGTGTGTGTGAGATGTGAACGGAGGTGTGTGTGTGTGAGATGTGAACGGAGGTGTGTGTGTGTGTGATGTGAACGGAGGTGTGTGTGTGTGTGAGATGTGAACGGAGGTGTGTGTGTGTGTGTGTGTGTGTGATGTGAACGGAGGTGTGTGTGTGTGTGTGTGTGATGTGAACGGAGGTGTGTGTGTGTGTGAGATGTAACGGAGGTGTGTGTGTGTGTGTGTGTGATGTGAACGGAGGTGTGTGTGTGTGTGTGTGTGATGTGAACGGAGGTGTGTGTGTGTGTGATGTGAACGGAGGTGTGTGTGTGTGAGATGTGAACGGAGGTGTGTGTGTGAGATGTGAACGGAGGTGTGTGTGTGTGAGATGTGAACTGAGGTGTGTGTGTGTGAGATGTGAACGGAGGTGTGTGTGTGTGTGTGTGTGTGAGATGTGAACGGAGGTGTGTGTGTGTGAGATGTGAACGGAGGTGTGTGTGTGTGTGTGTGTGTGAGATGTGAACGGAGGTGTGTGTGTGTGTGTGTGAGATGTGAACGGAGGTGTGTGTGTGTGAGATGTGAACGGAGGTGTGTGTGTGTGTGTGAGATGTGAACGGAGGTGTGTGTGTGTGTGTGTGAGATGTGAACGGAGGTGTGTGTGTGTGTGTGATGTGAACGGAGGTGTGTGTGTGTGTGATGTGAACGGAGGTGTGTGTGTGAGATGTGAACGGAGGTGTGTGTGTGTGAGATGTGAACTGAGGTGTGTGTGTGTGAGATGTGAACGGAGGTGTGTGTGTGTGTGTGTGTGTGAGATGTGAACGGAGGTGTGTGTGTGTGTGTGTGAGATGTGAACGGAGGTGTGTGTGTGTGAGATGTGAACGGAGGTGTGTGTGTGTGTGTGTGAGATGTGAACGGAGGTGTGTGTGTGTGTGTGAGATGTGAACGGAGGTGTGTGTGTGTGTGTGTGAGATGTGAACGGAGGTGTGTGTGTGTGTGATGTGAACGGAGGTGTGTGTGTGTGTGATGTGAACGGAGGTGTGTGTGTGAGATGTGAACGGAGGTGTGTGTGTGTGTGATGTGAACGGAGGTGTGTGTGTGAGATGTGAACTGAGGTGTGTGTGTGTGTGTGTGTGAGAGATGTGAACGGAGGTGTGTGTGTGTGTGAGATGTGAACGGAGGTGTGTGTGTGTGTGTGTGTGATGTGAACGGAGGTGTGTGTGTGTGTGTGTGAGAGATGTGAACGGAGGTGTGTGTGTGTGTGAGAGATGTGAACGGAGGTGTGTGTGTGTGTGAGATGTGAACGGAGGTGTGTGTGTGTGTGTGTGTGATGTGAACGGAGGTGTGTGTGTGTGTGTGTGTGAGATGTGAACGGAGGTGTGTGTGTGTGTGAGATGTGAACGGAGGTGTGTGTGTGTGAGATGTGAACGGAGGTGTGTGTGTGTGTGAGATGTGAACGGAGGTGTGTGTGTGTGTGTGTGTGATGTGAACGGAGGTGTGTGTGTGTGATGTGAACGGAGGTGTGTGTGTGTGAGATGTGAACGGAGGTGTGTGTGTGTGTGTGTGATGTGAACGGAGGTGTGTGTGTGTGTGTGATGTGAACGGAGGTGTGTGTGTGTGAGATGTGAACGGAGGTGTGTGTGTGTGAGATGTGAACGGAGGTGTGTGTGTGTGAGATGTGAACGGAGGTGTGTGTGTGTGTGTGATGTGAACGGAGGTGTGTGTGTGTGTGTGTGTGATGTGAACGGAGGTGTGTGTGTGTGTGTGATGTGAACGGAGGTGTGTGTGTGTGTGTGTGAGATGTGAACGGAGGTGTGTGTGTGTGTGTGTGAGATGTGAACGGAGGTGTGTGTGTGTGTGTGATGTGAACGGAGGTGTGTGTGTGTGTGTGTGATGTGAACGGAGGTGTGTGTGAGATGTGAACGGAGGTGTGTGTGTGTGAGATGTGAACGGAGGTGTGTGTGTGTGTGTGTGAGATGTGAACGGAGGTGTGTGTGTGTGTGTGTGTGTGATGTGAACGGAGGTATGTGTGTGAGATGTGAACGGAGGTGTGTGTGTGTGTGTGTGTGTGATGTGAACGGAGGTATGTGTGTGAGATGTGAACGGAGGTGTGTGTGTGTGAGACGTGAACGGAGGTGTGTGTGTGTTTGTGAGATGTGAACGGAGGTGTGTGTGTGTGAGACGTGAACGGAGGTGTGTGTGTGTGTGTGTGTGAGATGTGAACGGAGGTATGTGTGTGAGATGTGAACGGAGGTGTGTGTGTGTGTGTGTGTGATGTGAACGGAGGTGTGTGTGTGAGATGTGAACGGAGGTGTGTGTGTGAGATGTGAACGGAGGTGTGTGTGTGTGAGATGTGAACGGAGGTGTGTGTGTGAGATGTGAACGGAGGTGTGTGTGTGTGTGTGTGAGATGTGAACGGAGGTGTGTGTGTGTGTGTGTGTGATGTGAACGGAGGTGTGTGTGTGAGATGTGAACGGAGGTGTGTGTGTGTGTGTGTG